>NC_041396.2:110657282-110659782 GCF_900747795.2 Erpetoichthys calabaricus
ATGAGATCACTGCCAAGATGGACTGGGAAGGAGCTCATTTTATTAAGTTGCATTTTAGTCCCAATTTGCAGGAGTTCAGTTTTATTGCAATTTAATTTTAAAGAGTTCTGCTCCATCCAGGTTTTAATTTCACTAAGGCAGGTTGTGAGCTGAGAAAGCTCTGATGAAGTTCCACTTTTAACATTGAGTAGAGCTGGGTATCATCTGCATAAAAATGATAACCCAATCCATAACTACGGATAATATGGCCAAGGGGAAGCATATAAATACAGAAAAGCAGAGGACCAAGGACAGAGCCCTGAGGGACTCCTTGTGTGACTGGCACGGAGTTGGATCTGCTGTTGCCAAGACTAACAAACTCTTGCCTATCACTCAGATAGGACTTGAACCACTGGAGGGCAGTGCCAGAGATACCCAGCATGTTCTCCATTCTGGACAGTAGGATGTCATGTCTGACAGTGTCAAATGCTGCACTGAGGTCTAACAGAATTAATATGCTAGTTTGTCCAGAGTCTGCTGCCATAAGCAAATCATTGGTTACCCGTAGCAGAGCAGTTTCACAGCTGTGCCGCGCCCTGAAACCAGACTGAAAGGGTTCCATCAAGTTATTAGAGGTTAGGTAATTGGTGAGTTGGGAAGCTACAACACGCTCAAGAACTTTTGACAGGAAAGGTAAGTGGGAAATAGGCCGGAAATTGTTAAGATTGTCAGCATCAAGGCCAGACTTTTTTAACATTGGGGTTACAGAAGCAATTTTAAAATTGAGTGGCACGGAGCCAGTGTCAAGGGATGAGTTTATTATTGTTGTAACAGTCGGGATTATGGCATGAAGGCAGGATTTAAGTAATGTGGTGGGGATGGGGTCCAGTACACAAGTAGTCGGCCTCATCTTACAAAGCAGGTTATTAACAAACGCAGAGGTGACTGGTGAGAACTTAGAGAAGGAGCTGGATGGAGTGGGAAAACAGGGAGAGATATAAACAGATGATATATTTATGTTAGTTGAATTATTCAGATCTTTAATTTTGTTACGGAAAAAGTGGAGGAATTCCTCACAGACTTCAGTAGAAGAGGTAGTTGGACCAGATGCGGGTTCGAGTAGTTTATTAACTACAGAGAACAAAACCCTTGGGTTATCATGGCCACTTTCTATTATTCTGCCATAATGGGTGTTCTTGGCAGAAGTTAGTGCTTCTCTGTAAGCTCTTTGGTGGTCAGAGAAAGCCTGGATGTGCACGGTGAGGCCAGTCTTACGTGACATTCTCTCAAGGCGTCGGCCAGCTGCTTTCATAGATCGCAATTCTGAGTTATACCAAGGAGCTGAGCGCTTAAAGGAAACCTCCTTATGTTTTAAAGGAGCTGTTTTATCTAATGCTGAGTGAAGGGCTGTGTTATAATGGTCAACAAAACTATCTAGTGTTGGTGGAATAGGTGCAGACAGTAAAAGATCAGAAATGGATCCAGAAAGGATAGAGGGACAGATATTTTTAAGGTTTCTGTAAGAAATTTGTCGTTTACAGGTAAGAGGTGGGATAGGTAACGAGACAGTGAAAAATACTGCTTTATGGTCAGAGAGTCCCAAATCAGTGCTGTAAATGTTGGCAACAGATAGTCCAGAAGTGCAGATCAGGTCCAATATATGACCGCCAGAATGGGTTGGAAAATCAACATGTTGTGTCAAGTCAAAACAGTCCAGTACGGACAGGAATTCATTTCTCAGTTTAGATGTAGTAATGTCAATATGGATGTTGAAATCACCAAGAAGCATAATTCTCTGAGAGTAAGAGCTTAGGTGGGTCAAAAGTTCAATCAGATCGGATAAGAAGGATGCATTGTATTTTGGGGGACGATAGAGAACAATGAGTGAGACAGGACCTGATTCCGTTATTAGTTTAAGAGCCAGGCACTCAAAAGACAATGGGCAGTCAATTGGGATTCTTTTGATGTTTAAGTCTTCTCTGATAATTACTGCCAGCCCGCCTCCTTGTCTTGAGCTGCGAGGCTCTGAGTGGAAAGTGAAACCAATTGGAGTCGCCTCTGTGAGAGACGCAAATTCATTCGGTTTTTGCCAAGTCTCCGTTAAACACAGAATATCAAGTTTGGTGTCAGTGATGAGTTCTGACAGCACCAATGCTTTGCCATTAAGAGACCTCGAGTTAAACAGTGCAACATTACATAATGAGGCTTCTTTCTGCACAGAGCCGCAATCAGGGTTTATTTCCACATAATGCAAATTTGGCACACCGACAATTCTATTTCCAGGGTAATGAGAAGGACGGCGTATTCCTGAGCAAATGCTGCCGGTGGTCTTTTCATTCGCAGCCCGGCGGTGGCGGCGACCTGACCCGCGATGTATATATTTCGGGCGCTGCAAAATACCGGCGTCCTTTAGGATGTTGCAGTCAGACCATTTGCTCTGGACAAACTGTTTAATAAGAAGGAGTTTGTCATGAGAGTATTTTAGCATGATACTGGGCAATACTTATCTGAATAGCAGTGG
>NC_041396.2:110994782-111069782 GCF_900747795.2 Erpetoichthys calabaricus
CTTACAACCATATCAAATAAGACCACGGGCAGCAAAACACTCAGTCGTGTAAAGGCATGTAGCAAACAAGATCCTATGCTCTCTAATAAAGCGTATAAGGACAATATGTTCTAGATTAAACGTCAACGACTAAGTGAAGAAGAAAGAGCAGCAAGGAGAAAAGAGACCCAAAAGCGTTGGAGAGAAAAAAAAATGCAGATAAGAGATTATGAAAGGAGTGGAATTCGAAAGTATTGTAGCATCTCAGCCAGGTTGAAGCCTTTTATTTTTTGAGTGACTGTTAGGTCCGATTGAGGGAGGGTGGAGTACAGCACGATAGACTGACAGCAGGGTATTGATTGATGCGATATGGGGGGGGGACCCGGGACAGGAGGAGGGGTTGGAGAGGATGCTAGAAGGTTGTGTTTGGGGTTATGAAGTCGGCGTTCTTTTTCTTTATTGTTCAAGTAAAACTTTTGTGAGACTTTACTACGTCTGTCTGTTTTTTTTTTACTTCTTCTCTTATCAAGCTGGGCGTGGCGGTCGCTACAGTATCAAAAAAAGACAGTAAAGATTGCATTAGCACAAACAAAAGGAAATTATTACTCGAAAAAAGAGAAAATAATCATCACGGACCAGGTGTAATTGAAAAAATAGCATGACAAAGCAAGGTCAGAAATAAAAGACAAAGAGTAGAAAACAAAGTAAAACGTCATAAAGAGGTTCAAAAATGAGGGGGCGAAACACATGCAGAGCAGGTTAGAGATAATGAAAACAGTGGAATTCAAAACACACAAAAAAACGTAGGCGCGATATACATGCAGAGCAAGTTACAGAATATAAAAGCAGAAAAATTCGAAAGTATCAAAAAAAGATAAAGATCGCATTAGCGCTAAAAAAAAGAAATTATTACTTGGTGAAATAACGGACAGGCGAATAGTGATCGAATATATGGACATAAATGATATGTCAGAAGTATGGAAATATTGTAAGGCTTTGAAGTTTAAGTCAGAGACTTGTAAATCGTCTAATTCGTGTTGCCATCAGGGAAAAGTAGTGTTTCTACACAATGAGGAGGCGTATCCAAGAGAATTAAAAGATTTGATGTTTGGGGAAAGTGAAATCCACAGACGGTCAGTCATTTCCCAACCCGCTAAATCCGAAAACAGGGTCATGGGGGTCTGCTCTAGCCAATCCCAGCCAGCACAGGGCACAAGGCAGAAAGAAACCCCGGGCAGGGTGCCAGCCCACCGCAGAATCCACAATCACTACAGGCAAAATATACGAGTCTACAATAATCTTTTCGCCTTTGCATCATTCAATGCTCAAAACGTAGGTTTACACAATAATGGACCATATGCTATGAGAATCTGTGGGCCCGCAACAGTTAAAGCAACAACAAGTTTAATTTTGAAGAAAACACAATTCGGTTGGGTGTATTATTTATGATCACGGAGAAGTGATGCAAATTTTAACAGGCGACAAGAAAGGTAATGTAGTATATATAACGCGAATAACATTAGACACCAAAGGAGACCTTGATATGCCATTCATATTAAAATGTTTACAGTTTCCCATGAGAATAGATTTTGCTATGACAACAAATCACAGGGACAAACATTACAAAAAGTTGGATTATTTATAAGAGAAAAAGAAACGATATTCACTCACGGGCAGATATATGTTGCGTTGTCACAATGTATCTCCAAAAACAGAATCAAAATTCATTGCAGTCTTGAAGAAAAGGTAGTTCCAAACATTGTTTTTACTGAAGCTTTAAAGTAAAAGTGCAAATAATGAAACTGAAACAATTCCAAAGAAAAAAAAAGCCTTTAAAATTGTATATCCGATTAACCAAACATGGGGGTTGGCGAGCAAAGTGAGCTTGGGGCGGAGCCCCCAGCATATATGTATATATATATATATATATATATATATATATGTATATACTAGCAAAATACCCGCGCTTCGCAGTGGAGAAGTAGTGTGTTAAAGAGGTTATGAAAAAGTAAAGGAAACATTTTAAAAATAACATAACATGATTGTCAATGTAATTGTGTTGTCATTGTTATGAGTGTTGGTGTCATATATATATACATATACACATATACACACACATATACACACATATACAGATATATTATATATACATATACACATATATTTTTTATATATATATTTTTTATATATATATATATATATATATATATATATATATATATACACATACATACATACATACATACATATACACACATAGATGCACTTACAATAACATAGAAATCAATATAAACAACATTAACATCATTATCATATGAGAATATGAAGTAATATATAAGAAGCACATTTCATATAAATATAAATTATTAAACAGTAAAATCTTCTTCTATAATTTGCTACCGTGGCTTTTCGTTGGTCTGTCCAGGATTTTAAATCACCTGTAGCTTGCAAACCGTTTCACCTATTGACTTGAAATCTGGTACACATATAATACGTCACATCTGCTATCCACTTTATGGGTGATGATTGTATTACTCTTTTTATGTTTATTTTATTTTAGAATCAACTCCTATCTGCGCACACCAGGGCGGTCGTGGGCAGATGCGTATGGTGTATTCACTCCATGTTATCGTGCATTGCGCTGTCACTGGTATTTTGATAAAAGAATTTGAACAATATATAAGAAGCGTATAAATTATTAAACAGTAAAACATTAACATTTAAGAAGTAAAGTTACATTTAGTACTACTGCAGTGCCTTCGGGTATACCTCATTTTTTCTTTGCCCATTACATGCTTAAATGTATACATTTTTTGGTGTACCTACCCGAGAACACGCGACATATAACCGACCGTGGGAGAAGCATGGATTTTAAACACGCGTTGAGTTCATCTGCTGGTCTCCCTCGTGGAATAACTGGTAATGTTTGACTAAAATCTACAGCGAGTAAAACGACATTACCTCCTTTTTTTTTTTTACGATCTCTGAGATCTTGCTTTTTTCGGTTCAAGGCTTCATAAGCTCTTTTATGTTCCATGGTGTACTTAATAAGTACTAATTATCCCAAACCATCATCTTTGAATGTTGCAAGACTTTCGCCTTGTATGTAGATCGGGGTAATTACATTCATTGCATTCCTAGTCTGAATCACAATCTGATTGTATGGGTGGTTACCTGGCACTGTAGGGTTGCCACCCGTCCTTTAAAATACGGAATCGTGCCGCGTTTGAGAATGAGATTGCGCGTCCCGTTTTGAATCAATACTGGACGGGATTTATCCCGTATTTTTTTTATCATTTTTTTTTTAAAGCAGCGTGTCATGCAAATCATCCCACACGCATTTTATGAAGATGCCTCCTTTCCTACTTTTGATTGGGTAATACTTGATGTCATCGTTAGTTTGATTGGTCTTTTTAACTGTCCAGTGAGGAGGGCGTGTCTTTTAAGTAGAGTCTGCAAAGTGTTGGCACTGAGATGTGGCGTCAGCGCCATAGTTGAAGCCCCTAACGTTGCAGTCAGCAAGTCGGCTAACATCCGCCATGTGCCGTCTTTCAGTTGCGAGAAGCAGATCATAGAATGGTTGAAACTGTTGCCCCTAACGTTGCGCCACGGCGTGTGGTTCGTTTATACCTCGTGTCTTCTCATTAAACTTTTATCTCGCGAATATGTTATTGCAATCCGCAGCGGGAGCGTTTCTATAAACTTAATTGAAACTTACGTTTTACACCGTGCTTTGTTTCCCTTATGAACATGCTTGTATGCTTCACTCGCTCCGTTCTCAATTGTTTAATTAATTTTTTGCTCTTCGCTGTTTGCGGCTCTTCCTCCATTTCCCCCTACTTCGTTCTTTTATCTCGGGAATATGTTATTGCAATCCTTAACGGGAGCGTTTCAATAAACTGATTGAAAATAGTTTTGCATTTACCTTTTTAGTAAAAGGCGAGCTTTTAAGCCTGAGAAATCACCCCGTAAATGCACACGTTTAATTGCACATGTGTTAATATGTATGGTTACACAGTATTAAAAGACAGTGAACAACGTCAGTTACCTTTGTTCCCGCGTTTGATAAAAGGTGAGCTTTTAAGCCTGAGAAATCACCCCGTAAATGCACATGTTTAATTGCACATGTGTTAATATGTATGCTTACACAGTATTAAAAGACAGTCAAAAATTAACGTCATTTACCTTCGTTCCCGCGTGTTACTCGTGCTGTAAATCTCTTCCTTGTTTTTAGTTCACGTGATTACGTAGGAGGCGTGATGACGCGATACGTGACTCCGCCTCCTCCATTACAGTGTATGGACAAAAAATATGTTCCAGTTATGACCATTACGCTTTGAATTTCGAAATGAAACCTGCCTAACTTTTGTAAGTAAGCTGTAAGGAATGAGCCTGCCAAATTTCAGCCTTCCACCTACACGGGAAGTTGGACAATTAGTGATGAGTGAGTCAGTCAGTGAGTGAGTGAGTCAGTGAGGGCTTTGCCTTTTATTAGTATAGATATATATACAGTGATCCCTCGCTATATCGCGCTTCGCCTTTCGCGGCTTCACTCTATCGCGGATTTTATATGTAAGCATATTTAAATATATATCGCGGATTTTTTGCTGGTTCGCGGATTTCTGCAGACAATGGGTCTTTTAATTTCTGGTACATGCTTCCTCAGTTGGTTTGCCCAGTTGATTTCACACAAGGGACGCTATTGGCAGATGGCTGAGAAGCTACCCAACTTACTTTTCTCTCTCTCGCGCTGACATTCGCTGATCCTGACGTAGGGGGATTGAGCAGGGGGGCTGTTCGCACACCTAGACGATACGGACGCTCGTCTAAAAATGCTGAAAGATTATCTTCATGTTGCTCCCTTCTGTGCAGTTGCTTCGTGAAGTGACATGCTGCATGGTGCTTCGCATACTTAAAAGCTCGAAGGGCACGTATTGATTTTTGATTGTTTGTTTTTCTCTGTCTCTCTCTCTCTCTCTCTGCTCCTGACGGAGGGGGTGCGAGCTGCCGCCTTCAACAGCTTTGTGCTGCGGTGCTTCGCATACTTAAAAGCCAAACAGCCCTATTGATTTGTTTGCTTTTCTCTCACTTTCTGACATTCTGTGCTCCTGACGCGAACTCCTTTGAAGAGGAAGATATGTTTGCATTCTTTTAATTGTGAGACGGAACTGTCATCTCTGTCTTGTCATGGAGTACATTTAAACTTTTGAAAAAGAGACGAATGTTTGTTTGCAGTGTTTGAATAAAGTTCCTGTCTCTCTACAACCTCCTGTGTTTCTGTGCAAATCTGTGACCCAAGCATGACAATATAAAAATAACCATATAAACATATGGTTTCTACTTCACGGATTTTCACCTTTCGCGGGGGGTTCTGGAACGCAACCCCTGCGATGGAGGAGGGATTACTGTATATATATATATATATATATATATATATATATATATATTGTGATGGACAGCCGGCGGTTCAGTCTGGGCGGGACGTCCATGAAAGAAAAGAACAGAAGAAGGCAGCCTTTTCAGGGCACTGCATTCCCCGGGATGCTAGGTGGCAGCTCCCCTGGACGGCAACGGTTCCCCGGATTCCCTCAAGGCATCCTGGGACATGGTGTCCATTTCCTCAGCCCTGTTGGGTGCTGTGGGTGCCACCAGGGGGAGCTCACAAAAAACCTGGGGACCTACTGTTATGACAACCCGGAAGTACTTTGGAGTCACAAGGACGGAAGCCCGCAGTACTTCCGGGCTACTTGAGAAGGATGATGTGGTGTTTAACCCAGGAGGAATACTTCTGGGTTATGGACTATTTAAAGGACTGGTGAAGACCCAGCAAAGGGAGCCAGAGTTGGGAGGTTGGGTGACTAAGCTGCTGGGAGTGGAGGATTGTATTATTGTTATTGATTACTTGTATTAATTATTGAGTATTGAAGAATTTTGGTGAGTGTGGTGCTTTGTACACTGTATTGGAAGGAAAATATTAAAATTCTTCTTGGTGCTTTTTACAAGTGTGTCTTGGACGTCTGTCTGGTGGGTTTCACGGGGCAACATCGACCCCTAGCATCCACAATATATATATTGTCTGACCCGGCAGGGACGCCTAAAAGGACCAGAAGGTGGCATGAATAGCTTCCGCCCTGGAGCAGGAGAGGACCACGGGAAAAGAGAGAAAAGGTTCCAGCTCGTTGGGACCCGTGGCCACTGCCAGAGGGTGCCTTAAACCTCGTGGGACCTGGAGATAGTTACTTCTGCCACACTCGGCAAGATGGCGGAGGAACCTGCCCAGGACGCCCGGAGTGCTTCCGGGGCAAAGGGCAACACTTCCACCACACCAGGAAGTGCTGCCAGAAGGATGTCATTAGACACCTGGAGCACATCCGAGCAGGGATAAAAGGCGCCGCCTTCCAGCAATCTGGGAGCCAGAGTCGGGAGTGGGAGTAGTACAAAGCTCCCAGGAGGAGAGTAGAGCCAGCTAAGGACTGAGAAAGGACTGAATTGGGGTGATTATTGCTGTGTGCATTGTGTGTAGTGTTTGGGACTGTGTTTATTTGTGCAAAATAAAAGTTTGCTTTTATAAAGATGTGGTTTCCGACTGGTGGTGTCCAGACAATTCTCACTATATACATATATATGTGTGTGTGTGTGTGTGTATCTATATATATATATATATATATATATATATATATATATATAAATAGTGTGCTGCTGGAGTGAAGGAAGGTCAACAACACAGAAATATTTTGGGGTACCAACGTGGCCCTCCCCATTTACTGACAATGTCCAACAAAAACAATGCTCGATGACATGAGAAAAACAACAAAACGGCAATCTCCACGTAGTGGAGAAGGTTCTAATTAGTTCGGCCTTGCCAATGGGTCATCAGACTCAGAGTTCCTTCAATCATGATATCTCTCTGATAAATTAAGTCTCCTTCTAGGCGATTGACCTACTGAAGCTCCGTTGCCCATCACTGGGGAAGAGTTTGGATGGTGATCCTTAGAAATGCTTGTGTGAAGAGAGTGGGAACCCAAAATCTCTAACTGAAACAGAAACGGGTTACACGGCAGCACACTTACTAACCTCCTCCAATCTTGCAGTCCTAGAATGGAGGAGGAAACATGAGATGGACTCCTGATGTCAATTCCAGCTCTACCATGATGCCTCGTCCCTTTTGGCCCCACAGATATATAACCAACACTCCAACCAGAAAAAGGCCATCAATCAGAAGTCAGCAACTGAATGAGCCTAACTATTCTGAAGATCTCTTGAAATAGCGGGCATTGTTTTTGTTTATTTTTCTATATTTTTGTTACACGCTGCTACAATTATACAGGGTGTGGCTGGCAGACCTCAAACCTTTACCTTTGTTTTGTGCATTTCTTTCTCCTTACAGAGTCACTTGTTTTTATATATATATATATATATATATATATATATATATATATATATATATATATATATATACAGGTATATCCTCTCCAGACCATGCCCTCCTACTAACCTCACTTCCGCTGCCTCCCTCTTGGACCCGCCTCTTCCTTCCCACTGCCTATAAAAACCCAATCTCATCCTTTTCTCTAAATCCTATTTTGGACATTCTTTTGTGACTTCTCTCTTGCTACAATATACAGGGTGGATCCTCAAACCTTTTCTGTCTTTGTTTCTTGTACTTAGAATATATATATATATATATATATATATATATATATATGCTAGACAAAAAGCCCGTTTCGACAACGTAAGATGAAACGGGCACGAGTTTGTGTCAGCAGTGTATGAAGAACAAATGATAAGTAAGAAATAAATAAGAAAGTGATGTAAGTGATGATAATTAACTAAGAGGTTTGGGATATGTATGACTTTATCACGGCGAAAAATACTGTACACTTAAAAAATACATGCTATCTATGACAACGTTTTTTGTTTGTATACTGGAGGCCTGTCAGTATGCAACTAAAGTTGTAAAATCTCTCTGTAGACTACATTTTTTGTGAAGACACTCTCACTGTTTGGTAGTAATTTCCCTTGATGTGGCCCATCTTTAACTTGCACCTTCACATCACTCACCCTTCTGATTCTTGAAAAAGCCACATACAATTGACCATGGCTGAAAACGGGTTCGGCAAGGAATATTCCTACCATGTCAAATGTTTGTCCTTGTGACTTGTTTATAGTCATGGCGAATGCTAGTTTAACAGGGAATGCCCTTTGAATTTGGAAACACATGTAGTCTTTAAGCTTAATTTATTTTGTGTCGTGCATAAAAATTGGCATATTATTATGGCATTATGTAGGCCTATGGCAGTAAAGGGGAAAAAATGAGAAATACAAATCAAAGAAAAGTAGAAGAAGAAACGAAGAAGTTTTTTTGTAATGATTTTAGTCCGCTTCACTCATTACTGTACAGGCTTGTACTGTTAGTTGGTGAATTTTCCAGGCCTATAGTATAATATTGAATGATGAATGTTCCAGTAAAATATGGAATAGTAATAAGTATAAGCACCACAAACCTGATATAGGTGTATTGAATGAATGCGTAATTGAATCAGAATGCGTAATTAGGCCTTGAGCTGTAGTCGAAATCGCCTTTCAGGCCTCTAGAGCTTTAATCGAAGTCGCCTTTCTCTTTGAATTTTTGCGGCCGTTGGCACCAAGTTGCGAGAATAAGCAGTTTTGAAAGGGCGAGGATGCAAGGGGCATTAAAATCACTCCAGATGGTGTGGTGAACATTCAGTGCTTGGTGCGAATAGGCCAGCAGCGTTTTATTTTACTCAGATCTCAGCAGCAGTGCACGACAATGCGTACCGCGCCACCTGTGGAGATTTGTATGCAGCTTAGAATGTGTACCTCGCTTTGCACACATCAACATCTGCGGACGACGATAGTGTAATGATCGTGATGGCTGTGGAGTTGTTCCTCCCGCTGAAAGAACTTAATAATAATATGTTCTTACGTATTATTTTGAGTGTGAGGGTTGGCTGTGATCGGGGCTAATATCCTACGCCTGGGGGGAAGGATTTGGGATTTCAGCATAATAATCCCGAAATGCATAGGCTAAATCCGCCGCCTGCCGCGAAGTTGGGGTTGGATTTCAGTCTCGTAAGGTTTTTCGGGCAGCTGCACAGAAGGCAACTGCGCATTCGGCTTCGGATGGACGTGAGTGAGTGAGGCAGGCGAATTATGTATTAAGATATATATATATATATATATATATATATATATATATATATATACAGTATATATACACAGTGGAACCTCGGGTCACGACCGTAATTTGTTCCAAAACTCTGGTCGTAACCCGATTTGGTCATGACCCGAAGTAATTTCCCCCATAGGATTGTACGTAAATACAATTAATCCGTTCCAGACCGCATGAACTGTATGTAAATATGTTTTTTTAAAGATTTTTAAGCACAAATATAGTTAATTATACCATAGAATGCACAGCGTAATAGTAAACAAAATGTAAAAACATTGAATAACACTGAGAAAACCTTGAACAACAGAGAAAACTAACATTGCAAGAGTTCGCACTATAGCACTACGAACCGCTCGTTAAAAACACTTTTTTTAATGAGTTTTAAGCACAGGGAAAAAATTAACATTTGAAAAATCCGTAATTTAATAAACAACCAAGAAAAGTAACATTGCAACAATGCACGCTACGAACTGATCACTGTAAACAGAAGTGAAGTGGAGGTTAAAATCCAAATGAAAAAAGTCTTCATTAAATACAACGAGGTTAAAACAATGCTCGAATCAGTCTCTTTAAAAACAAGCCCGGTGCATTCCTTAACTGCCTTTTCTGCCTTATGCGGCCAGCCCTCTCTCTGTCGCTCGCGCTCTCTCTCTCTGGCACACGTGTGTGTGTCTCTGTCTCGCACGTGTGTGTGTGTCTCTTTCTTGTGTGTGTGTATGTCTGTCTGTCTGTCTGTCTGTCTCGCTCTCTCGCGCGGTCTCTCTCTCGCTCACTCTCACTCGCTGCACAGGGAATGCACAGGGAGAGACTGAACACGTGCGGAAATCATCGGCACACACAAACCGAAAAGGAAACTGGCTTGTTCGTATACCGAATGTGTGGTCGTGAACAGATGCAAAAGTTTGGCGAACTTTTTGGTCGTAACCCAATTTGTATGTGTTCAGAGACGTTCGTGAACCGAGGTTCCACTGTATATATATACATTATATATATGTATTGTCAAATATTGTACTGTAAGTGTAAGCACTTCCACCCCAGGACAACAAGTGGTGTTGACATCATCTTCTCCTTCCTCCTTTGCAGCTAGGAAAAGACATAAATGAGAATGTTTAACCCTGCCCTGATGCCCTGAGAAGGCTCTACTTGTTCTAGTAATAGACCTTATAAAGCCAGCCAACTGCTAAAAGGTGGAGTCAGATGTCAAACTGACACCTGAGAAGGACAGAGCTTTTGATTCTTTGTTGCCATGGGATTGAGAGAGCATTATTTTGTTTTGAGACATTTAATGCCTGTCTTTTTTGATCTTGTTATTAAAAGGGGTTACCAGGGTGGAATCCCATCCTTTTCTGGCTGTATACCCCAGTCTGCTTTCCCAGCTACAATTACGTTGGCATAGTTGGCAGGACGACCATACTGGTAAACCTGGTGCAACACCTGGCAGATTATGGGTGCCAGCTTCAAGCATAGGTAACCACCCAACAACACATGCTGGCAGAAATGAAAGCGTCCAATGCATCCACAGAAAGATGTCTCAATGCATGCTCAATAATGTGTAATTCTGCTCTGCCTACATCTGAGGCTGAATCTCAGGTGGTTCCTGTAGTCTACCATCTTACACGCTGTTTGCTAATACTCACGTACAAGCTTTAGGCAGTTCTTGCCAAAGTGAATCAAAACGTCTCAATGCATGCTCAATAATCCAGGTAAGGAAAGTCTAGAAAGTTGATTCTGTTCATCTGGACATAGTTTTTTCCGCGGGAGATATGTTACATCACTCATCCAAGTGACTTCCTCAGTCTCAGTTGACTGCAGGTTTCTCCAACCTTATAAATGGTACCTTTGCATAATGACTGCAACTAGCACCATTGACTAACAATGGGCCGTGTGATCAATGATATGCAAATTGTCCATTGATCGATGGCCATGAGTACCATTCAAAGAGAGTTGGGGAATGGCTGCAATCACAGCATTGTAAGATGGTGAAAGAACCAAGGAGGGAGCCTAAGGGTACATCTTTCACCATCTTTCCTGCTCCGGCCCTTTTGATGACGTCACGTCCGGGTCTGAACCTATGGAAGAGGACCCCTCTGCTTCCACCCTCGATGACTTCACTTCCTTTTCTGGCCTTTAAAGCCGCCATATTTGACTAACCTAATCACTTCTGTTTTGGACTCCGTTCTGAGCTCATCAGTGCTAGCAATTTACCCATTTGCAGCCAGGGAATAGTATATGGGTGGCTTCCCCAAACCTTTTTTTAATGACTCTAGTGTCTGCTTTTTCTGACACTGGCCTGCTCCCAAAAGGCGGAGTCAGATGTGAAATTGACACCTGAGAAGGACATAGCTCCTGATGCTTTGTTACTTTGCGATTGAAAGAATGCTATTTTGGCAGGAGTCTTTTTTTGTTCTTGTTATTAAAAGGGGTTACCAAATTGGTAATTACTTTATTTATAGTAATATATGAACTGAAAAAATACCTAAAAGAAAAAAAGGGTAGGTGCAAATCAAAGGATGAAAATAAACATGACATAATCCTACAGGAAATTGTCTCACATGGGACTTCCATGCATATGATTAATTCTTAACCATGAGGAGTTATTTGAGCACTTGTCAATGTCAAATACATATCCAGTCACTCTCCCTTAGTTCTCCTCCTCTGTCACACTGCCATTCCCACCAATGATCCTGTGTCCCATTTTAAACTGTTTCACCTTAGGTCACTAAGATGAGGCATCAATTTTTAAATGAATCTGTTTACTTACAGAACTTTTTGGGAGTACCTTCTTTTATAATAAGGTTCTTCATAAAGCACTAAGCCCTCTAAGTCACAACATCCTCTGGTGATCCTTTGTTCATCTACACTTCATTTCACTAACATGCATTTTACATGGTAGAAGGCATAGGCCATCAGCACACAGGACAAAATTCCAGTAGCCTCAGAGTGGGACGTCCTAATAGTTACTAATCCCCAAGTGTATTTACAGTACGTTTAATTTTGCATTTACAGTAATGCTAATTTGAGCTTCTGGAGAATTTGTTTTTATACAATTCACTTGCCATTTTTGATAGTCACTAATGCCTAATGGATTTATCCAGTCTTTATTAGACATTATTCTCAAATGAAGTACCCGACCACACCTTTTCAAATGAAATCAAATCAATAAATAACTTGGCATTATAAAATTTCTTCAATTAAATTCAGGGAAAAGTTAGGAACTTACCTTGAATGGTACATCAGGCCACAGGCACCCACAAATCTATCCTCACACTCATTTAGGTCCAATCAAAAATCACCTATTAGCCTAATTTGGAAAATAGGGGGAAAAAAACAAAGCACCCAGAGGAACATACATGGACAATGTCCCATCTCCACAAAAACCACAACTGTGTCTAGGACACTGGATTTATGAGAAAACAGTACCATTCTACCAACTAAGCTGTGGCCTTAGGGTCTCTTATAAAGCTATTGTCACAGATTATTATCACAGATTCTCAGAGATAAAGGGAACAGACAGACCTCCATCCATCCATCCATCCAGTTTTCCCACCCACCTATCCAGTTCAGAGTCTTTTGAATAATAATAATAATATTAGTACTGTACTACTTTGTACATTCTTTGCATTTTGTTTCTGTTATGTGCGCAGCTCAGCAAAACGCAATGCTGAACGAAAAGGGTTTTAAAAAATCCATAGTGACACTTGCTCTTTCATACAGCTTTTTTATAGAGTGCACCATGGTGAGAAGCTTTACAACCCAAAAAAAGTGAACAATTCAAAGTTGCCATTTGCAGTCTTTCACTACGTAATAAATTACAAGCTACCATGCACGTGCGTCACAGGACCACCTTTCAGGTTTTTTGGAGATAAGCAATACCTCCCCAGGGCAAGAACGGGTGCAGTTGTTAACATTCTTGTCTCTTCTGTCCTCCACAGCAGCAAGAAAATGGCTGGAGAACTATAAAAGAACGGATGCCCAGGAGGATGGCGTCTCAGGTCGGAGCTGTTTGTGATCAGCACAGAACTCCCAAAGACTACCTGACCAATTTCTGTTATGACGAATATCTCTTTTACTTTATTCCGTTTTTTTGCTGTAATAAACATCATCAAGCGTTCTTTTCATTTGTCTTTATTTTTGTTTGGATTAAAAAGGGTGACCTGGCTGGCACCCCAACACTTTCTAGATGTGACAAGTGTTCTTCCAATTGTTCTCAAAGGAAACAAATAAAACTTATCTTTAACTGTCTATGGAAAATCAGATGTTAGCAGCACATCACAATAATCTCATGAATAATGTGAATTATACCAGGGCTTCTTCACTTGTCCAGAAAATGCAGAAATAATAAATTAAGTGGTGATAATGTTTTTAAGTCTCACAGAAATATCCTTAAAAGCTGAATTATTATAAATGAATCAGTATGTGACATTACAGCAACTATTTCCCATACAACAGCAAGCCTAAGAACATTTATGTAGATGACCCGAACTTCTGATTTTTCAAATTTGACAATCTCCATTTTGCTTTTCATTCTTGTTTTTAGCATTTTAATGCCTTCTCTTTTCCATGTCTGTAGATGAAGTTGTTTTTTTAATTTATGTCAATGTCTAACCATATAGGATACGGATTTAAGATCACATGCTCATCTCTTAATTAGACTTCTACTATCACTTTTATATGTTCTTGACATATATATTTTGGCAAATACCAGTGTGATATGCATTACAGACTGAAACTGGATTAGTATACTCTTAAGTTAATTTTAAATCACTTCTGTTAAAGAGAAGTCTTAGGAAACCAGTGTTAAGGGAGTGGAATTTCCAATGAATGCAAAGGAAGATGACATGTTGACTTCTCAACCAGGAAAACATCACAGTGGTTTGAGGAGGTGAATAACTGAAATGCAGCAGCATGTGAAGTTAAAATAAGTACCATAAACACCTGCATTCAATACCCAACAAGCACATGGCCAATGTTTCAAAATAAAAAATGGCTGGAAAAATGGCTGGTGGATATTTATAATCCATTGAACACGGTTTTACGTTCATATGAGTGACATACAAGACTTTTCAGTGGTATATAGACCCTTGCACTAGAAGATGTTATTTATCACAAAGGGAAAGTAAATCTCAATGTGAGGTAGTGTGTCACTGTTGTACACTTCAATTAAAAAGAAAAATGTGTGCTGTTAGTTTCTGTCTTTTTGGCATAGACTAACAGAGGCTGGAAACCCTGGACTCAATTAGTAACCATAAAACTGTAAGACTCTATGGAATATATATATATATATATATATATATATATATATATATATATATCACAGCAACAGCAAAACATCATGCAACAAAACAACAAAATTTAGTGGTGAGCATTATGATTCACTTTTTTGATTCAATTCTTTCATACTTCACATTTAAGTGAATCATGTCACTTGACTCATTTGATCAGTTTGATTCATCAATAGGATGCAGGGATGTCAAAAAGTAAACAAATTACATTATTTTCTTTGACAGCATGAAGCATGATAACACACACATATTGAAAATGCACAAATAAAATAAGAGTGAGTCTGAGAATCATAAGTGAACAAGAATTGCGCAACTTGTGTACAAATAATGATTCAATTCAAGAATCAAATGAATGAGACTCATGGGTCTCTTTTTTAGGTTATGATTTCATTTAAACTTGAAAAAAATGCAGTCAGTGAGTTCTGTGCTCCAGAAAGTTGAAAGCACATTGAAATGAAATTGAATGATATCTTTAAATGGTTAATTGTATGTGACTGATTTGTAAAAAAGGGACAAAACCATATTATCAGACCTCTCCAGCTCCTCCAGAATGCATCTACTTGACTAATGTTCTTTGTTCATCGTTTCGCTCCTACTTCTGCTTCAATCTCTCTACTGTCTATCCGTTCCTGCAACATTACAGCTCAAAACTCTTGTCCCAACCTAAAGTTCTCTGATCGGTTATGCTGTTCAACATCTCCAATGCTTGGTCTCTCCTTATGTCCTTTTAAGAGGTCTCTGTTCTGCCTCTGCCTGTCTGCTGACCATCCATCCCCTTGCCAGACATGCCAAGACTGGACAATGTGTCTTCATTCTTGCTCCAAAGCTGTGGAACTATCTCCCTTTATCTATTCAAACTGCACCCAAATTACTTCTTACGTCTCTTGAAAAAGACACCTTTTCATTAAATATTTAGGATCTGCTTACCTTGTCTCTTTCAGGATATCTACTGTTGTACTGACAAACAAATAGGATACTGATTTGTGTCTTTTTCTCTTACTCTACTGTAGTTGTTGGTATAATTATGTAGTAGCATTATTTTTTGCGCTGCTTTTTCATTTGTTTTCTATTGCTTTGATGCTTGCACCTTCATTCTTATATACAATTTAACTTGCTTTGTATGTACCCTTGGATAAAGGGGTTCGCTAAAAAAATAAATGAATAAATAATTTTTAAAAAATTAATAATGATATTAGGTTTATATAATCTGTTTAAAACAATTACAAAAATGATCTGTACAAGACAAACAAACCCTGTTCCCATTCACCGGTACTAGTTAAGATTGAACTTGAAAGAGTCACAAATGAAGTGATTCAAGCGAATGAGAATTATGAATAAGGTAGGTGGAACTTGTACATGCGCTTTAAACATTCACCTGCAATACAAAAAAAATTCTTCAAAACA
The DNA here is from genome assembly GCF_900747795.2 of Erpetoichthys calabaricus. Taxonomy (NCBI): domain Eukaryota; kingdom Metazoa; phylum Chordata; class Cladistia; order Polypteriformes; family Polypteridae; genus Erpetoichthys; species Erpetoichthys calabaricus. The sequence goes on from NC_041396.2 coordinate 111,010,641, forward strand.
AAAGACACTGACAAGTTTATAGCACTCCTGTGACCTGTTGATGTCTGGCTGAATTGATTCATCCATGCTTGTGAATCTATTTGTATGAATCACTGAAAGAGTCGCTCAAAAAGAACTAATTTGCCCATCACTAGCAAAAATAGCATAAAACATTAAACTATAATGTATCTAACCATGATAAATATATTCCAAAAATACAAGGAGCGGAAGTTTTAGATTATTCCTGGTCCTTAGCAACAGGTGCTGTTCTCATGCAATTCATGTTTTAGATGAATCAGACCACATCCAAGAGGCGGAAACACAGATAGCCAAAGAGGAAGTAGATCAAAAACAGTTCAGGCAAATAAAAGGATAAAATGAAGAACTGAAAAATGTGGAAATATGAGAGAAAGTGTGAATTTAGGAATTACAGTTTATCAAAAATGAGTGTGTTCTGTGTGTCAGTTTAACTTGAATTATTCAATGTCATTTTTCTGTAGTATATTTTATAATAAGCATTATGACAGCTTTGTTGCAGAAATGACCATATGTTCTATGGAAAGAAAATGACTTTTCTTGTAATGTTTAAAAAGTGGACCTTTAAGGAGATTTCTTTTTTATTTCTATACTGAAATATCCATTATGTTAAAGCAGCTTGTTATCATGCTGAAAAAACATCTTGTCCACTAATGCTTTGGTGTCCGACCAAGAATTACCTGAATGTCTGATGTTTAGTTTAAGCAGAAAGTGTTATATTGTAAGTCTAAGATATTACTTGGCTATGCATGTTTTTGTTGATAACTGCTACAAAAAATGCACATATACATTCAAAAGTCATTTCTAAGTTAGAGTTACTGTATACAAACGTGTTGTTCTGTTGGCTCCTGTTTATAATGTTTATAATGTCAGCTAAAGCAGCTTATTTTGGAAACATGATTTTAGTTTTATGAACTTTGGATGATGGCACAAGAGAATTCCTAAGTTACACTATAGCATCCTGGCTCTAAGAGCAGAAGCATATGCGCTTTGAAAGCATTTTTCGGTGACAAGATATTTAGTTTAAAAAAAAAAGGCAAAGTTGACTTGGAGAAAGAATGACCGCATTATACAAAGATAAGTTTTCTTAGATCATTAAAAAAAGCTGGTCAGAAAGAAGAAAGGAAAAGGGAAAAGTCATGACAAGAATCTTCAGATTTGCTTCTGCCAATTCTAACTATGCAAGAAATGGGCCGCCTGCGATTAAACATCTAGCAGTACCAGCTTGTATGGTGTTCACATTTTATTTTGCTATTTTATTTCTATATGAATAGTATTTAATAAATGTTTAACTTCATCTCCTGTCTAATTGCCTAGGGTTGCAGAGTATAAAGGAAGGGGGAAGTGCTGAGCTACAGTACCTGACAGTGTGCTAAGATTATGGCATTTGAAGCATTCTGTTAATAAAGAGTGAAAAGTGGGATAGAGGGTCACCCTAAGACCCCACAATGACAAACAAGAACAAGTAAATAATCCAAAAACACTCCATATGGTATGCTGCACAGTCCTTTAGCTACTAGGTTGCATTGTTGGTTATGAGTTATCTATTATTCTTATTAATAATTACATCAAGTTCTTTTTTTAAATGCTTAAGTTACTTGATGTTATCCTTCAAGTTAAGTTAAAATCTACCATATATGCAACTCAAGTTACACTGTGTGCCAGCACTCAGGCTTAACCACAGGCACTAATGAAGTAAGAAACGTGTCCTACTAGTCATCACCCACCCCGGGAGTTTTTCACAAGACAGTATCACAACATTTAACTGATCATTGACATTTAAAGAAAAAGCATCTGCATGGCAGCTCCTGATATTGGGACAGCCCTGCAGAGATTTCCTGACAGCAGAAATCAAAAATAATAGAAAAGTTTACTTTATATATTTGCAGCACAACTGTGAAATGGACTTATGAACTTCAAAGCAATTTCATTGCAAAATAAATCACTTTATCGTATCAGTCAAGTCAAATATAGCTTTTTCCACTACAGGGTCAGTAGGAGCCAAGACTTTGGAATGGCAGGACATTTCAGAGCACAGTTAGTCATAACTGACTAACTTATAGCCACCATTTAACAAAGGAGGTAAGAGAGTAAATTAGAATACATGAATAAAACCAATGAAAATACATAAACCCCGAACTTAATATGAGTATGCTGGAGACTGCACCCTGCTGCCTAAGCAGCCTGAATTAAATGCTGATTACTGGATCACCATACCAGCTTACTGTCTTTATTACTCATTTTCATGGTATGACAAGAACTAATCTGATGTGGTGATGTTTGTCTTAAAAGAACTGACTGATATTTGCAACATTTGATCGAACACACAGTAATTTTGCACTGCACTTCCAACCTCCTGGCTCAGTAACTGTTAATAAGGAATTTCCACTTCCTATGTTTATGTGGTTTGTGGACGTTGGCCTTGCGTCTGCCTTGGCTTGTGAGGTGGTGTGAAGCTGGTAAGAGATTGCCAAAGACAAGGGCATCAGCAAAATGGCACAAACCCTGGGGTCTCTGCATTTCTGAGCCTCCAGTTATCATTAAAGGTCAGGGTCTCATTTATCAAACTTTGTGTGGATTCAATCATGACAATATGCATACGCCAAAAAATGGGAAAATGTGTGCAACAAAAAAAAAAAAGAAGTTTGATTTCTAAAATCCGCCGTATGCATATTTGCACTCAATTTACCTTTCAAACTCACAGTCATCTTATACATGTGCGCACATGAACATGCCTCGGACCCCACCCAGTTGCCAGCCTGGAACAACCATATATGGACTATGCTAATCATCCTCATACATATGCAATCATGATGCTTCAGACGTTTGATGCCTAGTATAGCAGCCTCCTTCCACAACTGAGCACATATATGCATGCACAGCATTGTAGTGCCTCTCCCCTGTGTTCTGGGGGTCAGGGAAAAGTGTAAGGCACCAGCGTATGAGTGGCTAACCACTATCACCTGGCACATGTAATGACATGATTGCTGTTAAAATTAATTGTATGGGCCATATAAAAATCTGAGTGTCCAGCCAGTACCTTACCAACAACCCAGCCACTACCTACAGTACTGTCACATCTGCCAAAATACTTTGCCTCAAAATAAATAATACATGGCTTGACCAAGGCCACTGAGCCATGTCGTTTGTAAGTCACATGCTGGCATCACAGATGATTTGTACGTTAATGGAATGTCACTGCTCACGGTCAATAAAAGAAAGCTTAATTTTCTCTAGGTTCCCTTATTGCAATGAGTGTAGTAAAGTGCTCTGATTATGTCAGGAAAACTGGATGCTACAACAGCAACATGACATGCACACCCACACCAAACAAAAACTAAATGTAGCACCTCATTGGTTGGTTAATGACTTCCCATACAGCAGGCGTGATGCAGTAAAGTTTGACTGAGATATTCCTGACTGATTGGCCAATTCCCTGAGAATTAATAACATTTAGCTGATATTAACTGATGAAAAACCAAAAAAGTTCTTCAGTGCAAATACGCAGAATTGAGCCTTTAAAAAGAGAACTAAAACAGAGTCTGTACATTTTATTCATCACTTTTGAGGTTTAATGTTTGTCATTTACCAGTTTCTCCTGTCAAGTAAATTCTGACTTTTCCATGAAAGCTGTGGATACCTGTTTTGGCCTTCTTTTTGTATATATGCAAGTTTTATAAATCTGACCTTTGGTCTCCATGGCAGCTGACATACATATATTTCCTTTAAGAATTATGTACCTTCACATGGCTTTACCTAATTTTCAGTTTTATTACTGGGCAGCAAACATACAAGCCATAAAAACCTGGACACAAATATATGAACATACACAGGCTTGGTCCGCAATAGAAGTAAAATCCTGTAGTACTTCTTTATACTCCCTGCTCTGCTCTCCAATAAATGCAAGTTGTCGCAAATATACTAATAACCCAATTGTGCTTTACTCACTCAGAATATGGAACTAACTTAGAAAGCATTTTAAGATGGAAAATCTTTTATCAGTGGCACCTCTGCAAGAGAACCGCCTCTTTCAACCCTTGCAAGTATATCCAGTTTTTAATACGTGGAAAAGTTTTGGGATTAAAATGCTCAGAGATCTTTATATAGACAACATATTTGCATCTTTTGAACAATTACGTTCAAAATTCAACCTCCCAGCTACACATTTCTTTCACTATCTTCAAATTAGAAATTTTGTTAAACAGAAACTGCCCAATTTTCCTCACCTTGTACCCTCCACAATGCTGGAAAAAATACTGCTCAATTTCGAGGAATTAAACACCATTTCCGCATTATATAAAATCTTATTAGAGTCCCTACCTTTCAAAGATCCAAGAGGACATTGGGAAGAAGATCTCTTAATCAATATATCAGAAAAGGAGTGGAAGGTAGCAATGCAGAGAATTCACTCGAGCTCCATATGCACAAAGCATAGAATTATTCAACTAAAAATTATATATCGAGCCCATCTGTCTCGCTTAAAACTGTCCAAAATGTTTCCAGGGCAGGATCCAACCTGCGAATGCTGCAACTAAGCTCCTGCCTCACTGGGTCACATGTTCTGGGCCTGCACCAAACTAACATCATTTTGGACAAAAATTTTTAAGTGCCTCTCAGACAGCCTTGGTATCACAATCCCTCCTAACCCATTAACAGCTGTGTTCGGTGTTCTTCCAGACAAACTTGAAGTGGAGAAGGACAAGCAAACGGCGATTGCATTCACTACACTTTTGGCACGTAGACTTATTCTGTTAAATTGGAAGAATCCTAACTCTCCTCTGATAAGTCAGCGGGAAACTGATGTTTTATATTATTTGAAATTGGAAAAAATCTAATTCTCAGTTAGAGGATCTGTACAAAATTTTTTCAAAACCTGGCAGGACCTAATCAATATTATTTTAGAATAAGAGAAATAACTATTACCACATTTAATTCCCTTCTCCATCTCTTATTTACCTATATATATTTCTCCCTTTCTTTTGTTTATTGTTGCCACATTAAAAAGCCCTAAGCAATTCTCCTTTGGCTAAGCTCTCCTTCTCAGGGGTGGGGTTTGATTTGTCTTCAATTTTGTTTGGTTATAAATTGATCTATTTGTATGGAATGATTACAATAAAAATTAATAAAAAAAAAAAAATTATGTACCTTCTAACAGCAAGGAGATGTTGCCACTTCTGCATCACTTTGTCTTTAGTCAGTTTAGTTGATTAATTGAATTCTGTAGATAAAGAGGTAGAAATTGAGGAATGCTATGAGTAATATTTAGAGGAAGCAAACTCAGATGGGGCCCATATGAACAAGACTTGGGCCATCTACAGATGAACCAACCATCATTTCCCCAATAAAGGGACCTGGTGAGTTTGTCAAAATTCATATTAACTTGGGGCTTTGAATGTCATAGCAGATGGACTGGCATACCGACTGGGATGGAGACCGATACATTACCCAACCAGGAGGCCATAATGGGCGGACAGCATGGATGGAGGTGCAACCTGGCCTGGATGGTTGCCATTCCTTTTCCCAGTTGTGGAGAAAAAATAATGGATAGACTCTGGGAAGCTGTCTATTAGGGACAGTTCATCCCCCAGTATGATAAGTGGCAGTGCTCCTATGGTATGGTTCTAGATGGGACACCCACAGAATTGACACATTTTCAGCTTGAGAATTAAGAAAATAAAAATATACAAACATCCCCTTTGCAAGTGCAAAAGACAAGATCCTAAAAGGCTTTTTTTTACAAAAATCTAACAAGTGCAGCCAGGGACAACAATGTAAAACTTGCACCCTAGACTTCAATTTTAGGTGATTTCATTTTACCTTTGAAAAGTGGGAATTAGGAGGAGAATCCAGAAGTTGATGCTGTTTTGTTTGAGGTGCTGCTGTACTGAGGATCTCATCTAAAACAAAACAAATTAGGAATATAATTTAAAGTGGTAAGTAACCTAATCCATGACATGTCAATATTTTGTGTCATGGTATTGTCAAGTGAATTGTAATATCAAGGTAACTGGCTACTGTATGACCATTTACCATGTCTAATCTCAGTGCTGAATCAACTGTTAGCCAACTTATACACTTGTTTGGAAAAGGAAAACACATTTATACCGGAGAATTTTATATAATCAAATAACTATTAAGCATTTCATTGTAAGGTCATTGTTAGTCGTTGTGGTGACCCATATATTTGAAAATATAGTTACACAAAGGCTCAAGCTATTGTGCTGAACTTCATGCTTCTGTGCAACTTTCTCAGAATATATCTGTTGCATCCCATTTTTATAAGAGATGAAATAATACACATTCACACTGACTTTTGCAGAATATGTCACAACCTAATGCTATTTTTTGTTTAAGATTAAATAGCTAGGTTTTTGGCAAGGTTGTTTCAAGATTATTATTCAGTCAGTTCTGAGTGTAGTTTTGGCTAAACTGGCAATGCTAATCCTTATTAGTTAGCTAACAACCGATTAATGCAAGAGATGGAGGAATGGAATTAGCCACTTTACGTTGACTGCTGGTGAGTAGCCCTAAAAGTGCATCTTCAGAAGTTGTTTCCACCACACCGCTCAGGTGTTCTGCGGCTCAATGTGCTCCAGACTGCTTCAATCCTTTGCCCATCATACATACCACCCAGTTTCGATTCATTCCGCTCATCCAGTATTAGAAGCAACCCTAGTGGCAGTCTTTCCCCTCTCTCCATTAGCCAATTCAAGCATAGGATCTACATCTGAGACTTGCCAGAAGCCATGTTTTAGGGCCAATGGACACAAGTAGGTCTGGAGGACTCATCCAAAGTGCTCTCTAATTGCTGTGCCAGCGCACCCAAACCAACCAACAGCCAACAACTGTGTTGGGTAGCCTTCTACCTAAGTCTCATGTCATTTTTGCATGCTGTCCATTAGCATTTTAGGGCTTGGGGAAAATGAATAGGATTTTAGAAAATTTGTGAAAATAAGCAGTATGAAAGTACAGCCAATATTATTTTAAACAACAACACATTTTCATGCAAACAATGTAGTTCAAAGTGCTTTACAAGATGTCAAAGAGAAAGTCACAAGAAAACAAAAACAAGATTAAGGCAGTAATATTAAAGATTAAGTAACAAAGAAAGAAAAAAAGAATCTAAATGATCTTAAAAACAGATAAATATCAACTAGAAGAATAGCATCCTTATATGTATTGTCATGGTATAAGTCTCTAAGGTTGAGTCCTGTGATAACTTCAGTTTTCAAGAAGGACAGAAAAAAACAAAAAACAGTTAATCTGGAGAAAAAAAGAAATCTGCAGGTTTTCCAAGGCCAAAAGACCACCCAGCACCCACTTGTTATTCTACTTAACATAAATGTTCTTAAGTCATTCCTCATTGTTTCCTGGGTACATATGAGAGAATTTGATGAAGTTGGTCTCATGGACAGCTGGGGCACCCACCTTTATTCCATCATCACAGGTGGCTGCATGATGCCTTGATCAGGTGATAGTAGCATAGTTTGCCACCACAGAAAAACTAGAAAAGACACTATAAGAAGATCTTAGGTTATATCTGGAAAGTAGAGGGCAAACATTCCAAAATATAGGATGGAGCAATATTATTTAAGGCTTTATAAACCATTTGTAGTAGTATGTTAAAGTCAATTCTGAATGAAATGGGTAACCAATGTAATGGTGCTTAAACTGGTGTGATGTGCTCAGATTTTCATTTTCTAGTTAAGATTCTTGCTGCTGCATTCTGCACTAATTGCAACCGATTGATGTCTTTCTTAGGTAGTCCTGTTAGGAGTGTATTACAATAATCATTTTTGACTAAAAACAAAAGTGTGCACTAATTTTTTGTAAAGTTATAAGAGGTTTAACTTTTGCTATATTGACTAATTATCTCCCAACATGCTGGATATTAGCATCTTTGAGCTACAGTACATATATGGACATCCACAGGGTATGCTGGGAGTTTAGTTCCCTGGTGCATTCCTGTTGGGTTCTGTGGGTGCCCCTGGGGGGATGTTGGGATCTGTGGTCCCTACTTTGTAGGGTTCATCCTGACCTGGAAGTGCTTATCAGATAAAAGGTCTCAGATAAAAGGAGTTGCTCTGCCTCATTGAGGCGAGTTGGAGTTGGTTGGAAGATGAACACAGCTAATCCAGGAGGAGTGAACATGAAGGAAACAGAGAGAATAAGAAAATTGTATTGAGGTTTTGTCAACTTTGGGGAAAGACACCTGTGTCAGATTTTATTGTTATAATAAACCTTTATCTTAACCTTGGGACTTGTGTCTGTGAGGTGGTGTTTGGGGTTGAGGCTTCTTTAACTCAGTATTCATGAATAGGGCAGAACCTTGCACAGAAAAACGCAATGACATATATATGAAAAGCTGTAAGGCTTTACAAGTTTTTAAACAAACTAAACCTGAACCATTATCTGAATCAAAAGATAGTGATGACAATGTGAATTGATCATCAGACATTGACATTGATTGTGAAACTCATGCATCATATGACTGAACCGTTATGATATGCCTGGTGAATTCGGTCACATGAAGGTTCATCAATGTGCAAGAAACTTTTTCGTAAAAAAGGCAAAATGACTGCAATCAAGTAGAAGAACAAGAAATACATCAGCCCCCTCTTGTTCTGCGGTAGCCTTCAATAACACAATGGGTGTATTTCTAGTGTGGATCAGACACTGACATTCTAATTTCCCCTTGGGATTAATAAAGTATCTATCTATCTATCTATCTATCTATCTATCTATCTATCTATCTATCTATCTATCTATCTATCTATCTATCTATCTATCTATCTATCTATCTATCTACACTCATGCACAAGCAACGGAAAAAATGTAAGAAAAATGCACAAAGAAACACGCTTGAACTGTCCTAATTGCTACATCAGGCTATGATTAAGTGACTGTTTTTAAAACATATCACTCAAAGGGCATCTACTAAGTCTGCATTTCTACAATGTTTCTGTTACACATAATAAACTTTTTTTCTTGTTGAAAAAAGTCCAACATTTTTAGCTTGTTTTTTCGAGGGGTAAACATAGTGTAAATGACAAGAGAGCTGAGCACTTCAGTTTGACAGTGAGAGAGACTTGCTTTTGCAGGGAACCCAGTGCACGGGTCTCAACACCTTCTGTGAATGACGTGTACAGCAAATAACCACATTCAACTTCCATTAGCAAATTAGGCAGTTAGTTAGTGTATATATAGTGCCTAGGTGGATTAAGTGAAATAGACTAGTGACACAGGTTCAGGCTCATTTACAAAATATCAGTGAACTGACTGAGGCTGTTCTTGTGCCATTGGTACAATTTAGGACATACCACTTCCCTATTCTTAGTGGCTGTGTACCGGGTCCAGTTGATCTTTTAACTAATAGTAATGGGCAATCTGAATCAGATGTTGCACAATGGCTATCTGCTGGTGGCTTTGATACAGGCCCTACAACAGATGCAAATGACTGAAGATCAAAGGCTTAAAACAGACTCTGAAAATGAAGATAGTAGGCAAGAATCAGACTCTGAAGATGATGACAGAAGGCCTGAATTAGACTCTGGGTTTGAGATTGCTGATGGATTGGCCCACTGAGCTGAAGGCCTCATAATTTCACACTCAACCCTTTGTGATTTATTTCACTTATTTAGAAAACAGCACCATAAACATTCTAAAGACTCACATACTGTACATTGCTGAGGACTATGCGAAGGGTCCTGATGAAAGACATTGTAGGTTGCTCCTATTATCACGTTTCAAATTTCAAATAATGTAAACTTTGAAAAAGTCACTCAAGCAATGTGGGAACATGTATCAAATTGGTGACTGTTTAAAAGTGCAGATAAAGGTCTGCCATTGTTCAAAGCATTAGCTGTTCATTTTTAGCCAGTTTTATAATTGTTAGAGTTTGAAAAGTAAGAAACCTTTCATTATTGGTTTATTTGGTGACATTATTAAACCTACTGTACATCTACTATAAAGTACTTATAAAAGATTTTGTTGATGAACTTAACCTCCTAAAATGTCAAGGTGTTTCTTTACGTGGTCATCACTACCAGAGAGAGACTGCAGCATGTGTGTGTAACACAAGCCCTTGTTAAAAATGTTAACGGTCACACTTTATACTCTGGTTGTAATAAATAAATAGAACATGGTGTGTATCTAAAATGAACAGAGAATGACTTTTTCTAAAGTTGATGCTCAATTTCCCACAGGTGCATCTTTTGCAACAATGGAGGATGCAAAACATCATAATGGCCCATCAGTATTAGCTGTCAATGAGGTAGGTATGTTGAGCCAACATCTATTTGACTATCTACATCTAATTTGCCTTGGTTTCATGTGGAAATTAATCCAGATTTGGTTAAAAGTCCTTTGAAAACAAGGCTTGGTTGAGGCAATATTGATGACATATTCAAAAGTCTTTCATGACTGAAAGTTCTGGTACCAGTGGAATTCAATCAGAAACCCAGTCATTGAAAGAGTTGGATTAGTGGAAGGCAATAGAGTTCAGTCAATGTCTTCTTTACACTGGACTGTTCTTAGAGAAATTCTCTGAGATGATACAAACAGAAGGTTCCTCCTATTTTCTTCCAGTTTATCTATCCTTTTAAACCCATCTATCTCTTCCAAATACTCTGCTCAAAAATTAAGGGAACACTTAATCGTCACAGTCTAACATCAAGTCAGTTAAGCTTTAAAGATGTTAATCTGTCCAATTAGGCAGCATAAGCAATTGTGAATCAACTTCACCTGCTTTGATGCAAAAGAAAATGACAACAGGTGCACTAGAGTGGCAACAGCAAATCTCCCAAAAAGGAAATGGTTTTACAGGTGATGGCCACAAAACAAATGCTCTCTCCTTACCTTCCTGAATGATTCTTCTCAAGTTTTGCATTTTGCTAGTGTCCTTGTCACTACTGGTACCATGAGCCGATATAGGTTGTACAGGTAGTCCAGCTCCACCAGGATGACACATCACTATGTGCCATCACAAGAAGGTTTGCTGTGTCTTCAGGCACTGTCTCAAGAGCATGAAGGAGATACCAGGAGATTGGCCATTATGTGAAGAGAGCTGGAAAGTGGCCATAGAAGAGCTCCAACCCAGCAGCAGGACCGGTACCTGCTCCTTTGTGTGAGGAAGAACAGGAGGAGTACAGCTACAGCCCTACAAAATTACCTCCAACTGGTTACTGGTGTGCATGTTTCTGACCAAACTGTCAGAAACAGACTTCATGAGGGTGGCATGAGGGCCCGATGTCCTCTAGTGGAACCTGTGCTCACACCGCTTAACCATGTAGCTCAATTGACTTTTGCCAGAGAATACCATAATTGGTAGCTCCTTCATTGGTGACCCATTGTCTTCACAGAGCAAGTTCACACTGAGCACATGTGACAGACGTGAAAGAGTCTGGAAATGCTGTGGTGAACATTATGCAGCCTGTACCATCATTCAGCACGAGTGGTTTGGCGGTAGGTCAGTGATGGTCTGGGGAGGCATATCCTTGGAGGGTTACACAGACCTCCAAGTGCTAGGCAATAGTACTCTGACTGCTCTAGGTACCAGGATGAAATCCTCAGAGCCATTGTCAGACCTTACACTGGTGCAGAGGGCCCTGTGTTCCTCCTGGTGCAGGACATTGCCCGGCCTCATGTAGCCAGTGTGTAGGCGGGATAATGAAGGCATTAATGCCATTGACTGGCCCACATGTTCCCCAGGCCTGAATCCAACTGAGAACCTTTGGGACGTTATGCATTGGTGCATCTGACACCACCAGGCACCGCCACAGACCGTCCAGGAGCTCGCTGATGCCCTAATCCATGTCTAGTAGAAAATCCCCCAGGACACCATCCGGCGTCTCATCAGTAGCATGCCCAGACATTGTTGGGAGTGCATCCAAGAATGCGAGGGCCATACACACTACTATGCCACATTACTGTGATGAAATTCACACAAGTTGTATCAGCCTATGATTTCAATTTTTGACTTTGATTTTCGATTTGATTTTGAATCCAGCTCTCAAGGGGTTGGTGATTTTGGTTTCTATTGACAGTTGTTACATCATTTTGTTCTCAATTAATTACACAGTATTACTCATTAAAGATTATCCACTGGAGTTTTTCGTTCATCGAGATCTAATGTGTGATTTAACTGTTCCTTTCATTTTTTTGAGCAGTGTATGTAGACACTACGCTGGTAACTATATGGCAAAAATGGACGTTATACAATGTGCATACTTTTGTGCATTTAGTAAACATAGTGCAGCCGTACTGCCCATTCAGTTAAGTTTTGTTTCGCTTTTGAAAATTTTCTCAGAACACAGCGATCATTTGTTTCACCGCTTCAGTAGGCGGTAAAGAGATTGTCTGAGGAAGATTCGCAAGACAAAGTACCTCCGGCTAATCCTGTCCCTGATGTTGTGCAGAAGCTGCATGTTGATGAACCCTTGCCACAGGGTATGCAATTGTGCAAACAATTACTGGAATACCATGTGTCTGGACAAGACTTTATTGTTACAACCAAGTCTGAAGTTAACAGCATCCTCAAAAATGTTTTTGTTTAACTTGCAAGAAAATTTCTTCTAACTGAAGGAAATCATTATGAAGTCTTTCAGAAAATTCATTCTTTAGAACAATTTGATGTGTACCCACATATTTAAGCTCATCAAACTGTGTAGACTGATTAGGGTATGTTCAGTTGCCAATGTGTTTGAAATATCCAGAAAGTATGTTCTGTGCAAGTGTGATACAGAAAATAATTTACAGATGCAATATGCTGCTCCATTATTACTTTATAATATACAGTAGTACATGTTTAGCTAGGGTCATAGGGCACCTTTTCCTCTAAAGTTGTTTTTTTTTTTTCCTTGTTGGTATAATATTGTTGTGTGGTAGAAACAACAAAGCAAGACACTGGATGCATTCGCAAGCAGGACCGAGGAAACAAGAAAAGGTGTAACAAGAACTACATGAACCATAGGAACCTAGTGGACACAAGTGAGGAGGGAATAACCATGACAGGATCAACATTCTGTGTAAAAGTAGGCTAAATAAATCACTGAATATTTCACCAGATTTCTGGAAGGAAAAGTCCAGTCCTTTGGAAAAAACATGCAGTGGTGGAATTTGATGATGGTATTGCAGTTGTTGCCACCGCCTGGATGTCCCCCAGCAAAGGAGTTAATGGAAGTGAAGTACAGTATATTCATGTTGGTGGCCAGATCGTCCCTCCTTCATGGCAGTTCATAAGATGGCAAAGGAACAAAGCTCATTTGATAAGGCAACATGGGTCCATCATCCTTCTGTCAAATTCTTGGCTTCTTTCAGTGAGTTTAAGTGGAATAATGACAATTTTGCTCTTCTCACAAACAAGGCGTACATGTGTAGGAATTTGCTAGAAGAGCACTGCTGTATAATACCAATACTAATAGTCATGACACTTGAAATGAGTTTTTCATTTCCAGAAACATGGGAGAGAATCTTGGAAAAGGAAAAAAAGACGCAAGACATCTCAAGCCAAGAATAGGATGAAGAAGTAAAAAAATGTGTATCTCTGGAAATATTTAATTGTTTCCATAATTTTGCTAGATTTTGTGCCCTTCCAAACTAGCGTGCCTGGTGAGTCTATTGGGAATGAACTTCATACATTTGGAAGGTTGACATATTTCTTGTTTTCCTGTAAGTGAAATGACATGAAAGACATTTCCCTATTTTGTGTTGAACATCTATCCACACCCAAAGTACATGCAGCCTGTGATGTTCAGAAAGAGCAGAAACCAGACATAGAAGAGTTTTTTTTTTAACTGTTTTTATTAAAAATACTATTCTATACTCTACAAGCAATATGAAAGTATTTTAAATACAAGATCGACCCAGATGGAATTAATCAAATATTATAGTAGGAGCATGGAGAAACCAGTAGTTGTAGTTGTGGAAGCAGGGCGTGAATTGGCACACAGAGATGCAGTCCGTGGAAGATGAAAAAAAGAAACCAAACAAGGAAGGGACTAGGTAGAGACAAGAAAGGCAGGAAGACCAAGAGTTGGATTTGGGTGCTGGAGATAAGGGATTAAACAAAATGTGACTGAGATAGATGCAGGGAGATAGATGCACACAGCAAAAGCTAGTCAACCAGTCAAAAAATCAGAAGCTATGTCGTGAATGACAGGCATGCCAATAATTCAAGTGACATCAGGATCCACAGGTAGTGCCACCTATTTAAGTCCCAGCACAAATGCAGGTATATCTTCTTTCAAATATAGCAAAAGCATTGTGGGTTCTGTTAATCACTTTGGCTCTTCAATAAATGAGTAAGGTGACATACACATATATGAATAGGTTGATTAAATTTTGCTAACTTTGTGGTAGAGGTTATTAATCGTGAATAATATGTTTTGGGTTCTCATTTACTGTAGGTTTGGAGGTAAGAGTCATAAAACTGTAAAGAAACTTTGGAAAAGAATTGACCATAGCAAATTATGCATGGATGACCTGTGCAAAGATGGTCCAATGATATGGCTCTTAATCTAAGAGAATACCCTGTCAACACTGATTTGTAAGGGGATCTGCCCATACAAAACTGCTGAAAACCTGCAGGCAGTTAAGATAAAATTGGAATATTGCCAATATATTCGTAAGAATTCTCCATATTACAGTATATAATGTTACATGGCTACTTGTACATTGTATTTCTCTGAATATTTCCATTCATCACTTTTCATTCTCCAAATGTGTTTGATTAAAATTGCCATAAAGCTCCCTAATCACTTGATTTCAGTACATTTTGGGGAAAAAGACTCAAACTACCAAAACTGCATCATCTGCCTCAGTTATAAGACTAGGTAGACAAAGCATGCACACACACTCCCCCTTACATACACTCACACACACACAGACATGCTCATTTCTTCACTCATTGTGGTGCTTGTGCGCAGTCACTTAACATTTTCTTGATGGAAATGCACTTTGTAGTTGTCATATGCCATTTATGATGCACATTTTTAGCCATCAAAGCTCTAATGGGGTCCTATAGTGCTTAGTAGCCTCTAGTAATTACCCATCCCTAGAAGTAATTCTATTCAAGGCACACTGCTTTAGACATATAGCCATGTGGCTACATAATACACTGACAACCCTGAAATGTTTTCTTCGTAAAAGTGTTAAAGCTTTCTATATTGGTGGTAAACACATACCAAGCAGCACCAAATCCATACTGTTCAACTTCCTGGAATCAGGACTGGAACACCTCTATAACTGGACAAAAGCAAAAGGGAAGAAGGAATTCCAGTCCTTCAAGCTTAGTAAAGTGATACTGTGTAAATACATATATGTGAAAAACAGGGAACATTTTTGTATGTTTATGAATACATACAGGTCAGAACAGATACAGGTTATACGTAAGCAATGTTTGTTCTTTATGGTGCTGTATGGCAACATTCAAAGAAGATGTCAAGGGCTCCCTTATTTCCTGTCTTTTCAATGGAAGTGACTTAAAAGTGGCAGAAATAAACAGACTTATAATGGGAAGATGGTTGCTGTTCAGGACACATTAAAAGAAGAGCATTGAATTTGCAGGACATGGCACTTTAACTTCAGTGACTTTTTTTTTAGTATAAAATTTGGTACAATTTGAATTACATATACAGTTTGAAAAAAGTTACACGTAAAGAAATGTGTTGGTGTTCTTTTAATAATATTCTTGATTTAATAGGAACTTCTATATCTTTCATAACAAGTTACTATTTTGATTTTTTTTTTCACTGATCTCCCTGAATTTTGTGCCTGTGGCATTTTTTTCGCTTTGATTTTGATAAATGTTTTTTTTTCTATCCTCTTGATTTTTGTCCTAGAAGAAGTTGGAAGAAGAAGAGTTATCTGATCATTTGTTTTGTTATTTTCTTAATCACCTTTATTTTTGAGCCATTGTAAATACTGTACAGAAGCTTCATCACTTATTTTTATTTATTGCACTGTATACATATATATTTATTCAGTGTCATTGCAGTGGACTGCATTTAATTTAAAGTGAACGACACTAGGATTATTTTTTGTTGTTTTGCTAGGACTCTAATAGAGATTTGTTATCTTCAAGTATTTTTTTTATTCTCTGCCTCCAATTTACACCACTGATCTGTTTGGTTAAGTTACAGATGTCTAGAATTTGCACGTGTGCAGAAGTACCAGTGCATATCACAGGGTCCAATATGACCATCCACAAGGGACCCATATTTGGTACCCATTTGGACTTGCTACCTGGATTGTGAATGACTGCTGGTCAAAAAATGTCCTATTGGTGTACAACTCCTGATCACACGTAGATAGTTCTCTTCAGTATTTACCATTGTGATGGACAGCCGGCAACTCATCCCAGCCGACACATCCAGGCCGCTAGATGGCGTCTCCCATACAGCATAGAAGTACCCAGGATTCCCACAGGGCACCATGGGAGATGGAGTTCGGTTTCACAGCCAAGGGGATTTTTATTTCCCGTATAGCCCGGAACTACTCCCAAGTTACAGGGACGGAAGAACTGAAGTACTTCCGGGCTGAAGAAAAATATAACTCTTGATCTGACCCGGAAGTGCTATGGAATCACATGGACTGAAGGACAGAAGCACTTCCGGGTCAAGGACTATTTAAAGGACTGTGAGAAACCCAGCAGGAGAGCCGGAGTTGGGAGGAGGTGTGACGGAGCTGCTGGGTGGAGAGGAGGATTTATTGTTATTATTGTTATTATTGTATTATTATTGAGTACTGTGGAGGTGGAGGTGCTTTGTTTACATTATTGGAGAAATTAAAATTATTACTGGGACTTTTACCTGGTGTTGGGACATGTTGTCTGTGGGTTTTACGGGGCAACAGCAACCCCTACTGTCACACCGTGCAATACTGACAGTTGTTGGGGTATGCCCATCTTATACATCATTTAATGAATGACATTAAATCTGTAATGTAATTTATACTGAACAATTTACAGTTTTGGTCATTAATAAATTGTTTACATTTATATCTAGATTTCAAATTGAGGACCTGTCCCCAACTCATTCAATGATCAGGAGCCCTATCTTCAATTCAAAAGCTGAAATTCACTTGAATGTGCTTTACTTTTGTGTAGTGCTCTAATTTTCTTGAAGTATTTTGTTGAAAAATGTTTTAACAAAAATGCACATGATTTGGACATATAAATATTTTACTACTGTTTCCTGTTGCCCCCTTTGAAACCAGTCGTATCTGAAATTTTGGGATTACTGTTCTCCCAGCAAGGAAAGGGCCCCGGCCATCCGTCACAACATTAAATTGTTGATTTAGTCCAATTAATGGAGAGGTTAGATATTTCTGAAAAGGGAACAGCAATTATGTCAGAACTGGAAGTGACATCTTCGAAGCCGGAAATGATGTCATCACAAGCGCCAGGACCGGACATGCCATCTTCAGAGGCACCAGAAAGTGACGTCATCAGATGCGCAGGAAATGACATCATCAGAGCCGCCGGAACCTGGCAGGATTTCCCGAGAATTGTCTGCAAGGAACTGAGAGAGACAGTCAGCACACTCCGCCACCCCCTGGTCTGGTGTAGAATTACAATTACTCAAGCCCTTTAGCTGCCTCCTACTTGCACGTGTGTGACAACATACAGTATATGCTGATGTTGTGCTGTATGCTAGTGTAACAAGTTTTTACTTTATATTGCTAATTTCACTTAAAATCCCTCTTTTTGTTATTGGTATTTAATTTCACCTTTGAAAAAATTATTTAACATTATTTTTATTCTGTGTTTGGTTTTTGTTTTTGCTGAGTATGATTGAGCAAGTCTGAAGAAGTATGCAAATCATGAGCTCTTGTCTGCTTTCTGTTACATTGTTTGTTTAACTGACCTGTATGTTTCTTTATCAAGAAATATTTGTATATAGTTCTAAAAAAAAAGAAAAAGATGATATAATGTTTTAAAACTGAACGTTAAGCTTTTTTGTTATAACCTGTCCTTTTTTTCTTTTTATGTCCTGCACGTGTAGTTGTTATGAGTAATGAGAGGCTTACTGCTTTTAATTATATTTTCTGTTGTCACGTTATTCTCGCATTTTGTCTACCTCAACGAATAAAAAGAGCTTTCAAATAGTAAGGTGACTACAGTGAGGTCATTCAGTTTTCCTTTAAACAGAAAGCAGAGTAGAAGCTGTGTCTCATACACAGTGGCAGAGTGACAACTGGCTGCTCACGAAGTTTGGATTCCCTAATATTTACATTTTCCTGCATTGTCAAAAAAGAGGCTCAAAGAAAAATACAAACTGAGAAGGTGAAACTGAAACTCTTGAGATGTTGTTCTATTAGTGATTACTGTAGTCATAAGTAGGTTGTATGTTACCTGTAACCAGTGAATACATTATTAAGGCCAACATGTGAAGTAATGCGGCCTGAGACAAAGTACATTTTTGCAGCCAATCTAAACACTCAACAGCACCCCTGCTGCCTGCTGCCAAGAGTTGATTCCACAATAAAATAACATAAAAGTAAAAAAAGTAATAGAATAATCATCACCCCATAAACCGGACAGTAGAGGTCACGTAGTATATGTGTACCAAAAAGGTCTCCGTAGCTATGCTCTCACTGTAAAAACTGATGCCATGCATCGATTGGATGGAGATTTGAGTTGTTTGTATAAATTAGTCAAATAATGGAACTGAGACACTTTTAATTGCAGTCTGAATGTAACCTCAGTTGGCTGTAGCAACTTGTAGAGTCACTATGGATTTTTCAACTCATTTTTACCATTTTACCATCATGACCTTTCTCTAGCATTGCTTCAGGATTGCCCCCATACACGGTGCATATGGCAATATGTAAAAATCAGGAAAATGAAGTCCAATGCCATGTCCTGGTACGTGGCTTTGAAATTAGCATACTGTTTTGATTTTCGGGCACTTGCATTGTGGTAAGGAGTTGCAAACTGTATAATGCAAAATTTAAAACTTTTAACATTAAAATATTTCTCATAATTTCTAAGGGTAGTGCATGAATGTGATAATACAAGATGCCTATGTAATTCTTAAAGTTAACACCTACATTTCTTTTGACCACCAGGAGGTGGTGCCTAGACACCTGTCTTGTTTGCCCTGCTGAGACCATCAGGAGGTGGTTTGCCCTACCTGCTTGCTCGAAGGGGCTCATCAGGTGGTAATGTTCAGCCTGTCTCATTTATCTTGCTACTTGCTTGCCCTATGGGATCTGTTGAAGGCAGCCCACCAGGTGGTAATGCCCAACCTGTTTCACTGGCCATGATAGAACAGCTAGGAGGTGGTGGACTGCTTCACTCACTAAACGTGAAAGTTCTCAGTCTTCTTGCTAGTTAAAGGCTTCTCTTCATGTCCCCACAGGGGGTCACTTATGGACATTTTGGACTTTGTGAAGATGGTTGGATTGTCTGGAACCCACTCCTTGAGGAGGGGGTAATGTCTTTGTTCATTCAGCCTGGCTGGGATTCAAAGTTGTCTTTCTTGTCTGTTTTGTCTTATTTTGTGTACTTTATTTGTATTAATGTTTCTTTCATTGATTCTGTGCATCATTCTTTGTGTTTATTTGATTATTGTCCATGTGTTTTGTGGTGGGGACCACCTACCAATCACAACCAGGGACTTCCCTCCACCCTATATATTGGAGTGCCTTCCATAGTTCCTGGTGGTTCATTTTAAGCTTGTCTTATTTCTTTTTGACCTACTCACTGTTTGCCTTCTAGTCTAGTACCCCCAAGCTTCTTTAGTGCAAGATATGTTTGTACTACTACTCTGGCAATAACATTTCCCTTTTAGAGCAACTTTGTACTTATTCCTTTATGTTTTGAGCTGAGTATTTGACATAGACCTAGGTCTTGAGAGGACTTATATAGACATTTTAATTTGCTGTTTCATTTATCTACAGTAACTATGTGTCCATGCATTTTAATGTACTTCTGTAGGGAAATGCATAAAGTAAACTAAAACATCTACTTAGGGATGGAGGATAAATTGTGCAAAATAAACTAGTAATATCTATGTCTGGTCTAGTCTTCATAATTTTCCATGGTAAAAGTACATATATATATATATATATATATATATATATATATATATATATATATATATATATATATATGCAGTAATCTTTTGCGATTCGTGAGGGTTAAAGGCGCAGGACCCCTGGCAAATGTAAAAATCCGCGAATACATTTTGGGCCCATGATTACTCTGTATTCTAAGTTTATTACACTAAATCACTCCCAGACAAATACATTTTCCAATCTAGATGAAATTGCAAGAACAAGTGGGCACAGAACAAGAGCCTAAATCCAAAGAAAGCTGTAATCTGATGGGTGTAATAGTAATCCAATTCTGCAATGAAGCGTTGAAACAAAAAGACACCACTGACAGTGATCCTGACGACTTATTATGGCTCACTTTAAAAACTAGGGTCTTCACTTTTTATCCAGCAGCCCTCATGGAAACCATTGAAACTGCTCAATGACACAGTACTTCCAGGATTGCTGGGAATTGCTGTCCATTTTGTTAGCAGAGTAGCTTTCTGCATTAGGTCACAAAACTTAATTATAAAATAATTTCCATTTAATTATTGAAGACTAACCTATGAATAGGTACATCTGCGAATTGTAAACCTGCAAATCACAAGGGCCAAACTGTATTGTCATTAATATGCATATACTGTATATGTTTGTATAATGTTTGTATATTGCACAGTTCATGTATATATAAAGCTACATGTGCCTGACTGATTCATTGACTGACTGACTGAAAAGAAAACCTTAGGCATTTACAAATGAAAGTAAACAAATTTTTCACTAGTGAATCAATCCTATATACTTGAAGCCAAGAAAAATTGACCCTCACTGAATTGTTTATTTGATTATATAAAAAATGTGAGAAAACTGCAACAATGTTTTCCAATTTACATTTATTTCAATTCAGTTTATTTTTTGTTTAGTGCTCTTCATCAAAATGGCCACTTTAGGTCAAAGCACAGGACGTCAGCAGCATTATGGTTAAAGCCCTGCCAGTATCCTTTTCAATTTTGATCATATTCATGTTTTGTATACAAAATTATGCAGAAGAATACCTTTCAAGACTACGTAAGTAAAATCAAATATTAATTGTTTACTCCTACACCTTTTGCAACTAACATTGTTTACAAAGATGGAATATAGCATTTAAGAATGTCCAAATGGATGCTATTCGATTTGTTTTAAATAAAACTATTCCTTATAAATATCTTCTCTGATGAAAAGGCCATTGAACTTTGGTAAAAAAAATATTATATTCTTTTATCAAAAAATGATATGATACTGAAAGTAATGTTTTATACCATGTCTTTAACAACCTATCCATTTCTTATATGTTAAGATGAGCATTTACTTTTTATTATTTTATATTACAAGGAAAAATAATAATGTCTTTTTATTTCAAATGAATTTTCCATTACTGTCCACTGGATTCTGCAATTTAAACTGATTACATTACCACTGTCTCTTAAAGAATCAGCAACGTTGCCATTTCTGTCTGTTCTGTGTACTTCTTTATTAGTTCACATGTCGGACTTGCTGCTACACAATTATTTAGCAGGGAGTTTAAAACTGTCACTCCAGTTTGCAGTGCATCATTCTATAAAGTTCTGTTTCTATATGTACCATAATGATAACAGTGCTAGCCATTTATCCATTTAATTAGAAAAGCAAAACCCCTGAATTCCCTGTCTGATATTTCCAGTTTAAGCAGCATCATCAGGAAGTGATACAGACTACCTATTGTAGTATATCAGTGAGTACAGTGGATACTGTCAATCATCACTGTTTGTATGTTTCATGTTTTAATAGGATATGAATAAATCAGGATAGAGTACAAATATTTTGTAAATGTTGCTATTTTCGTAAAACGAAATTGGGGATTTTTTTGTTTGCAACACTGCATAACATAAGCATGTCACATGCTGGCTAACATAACATTTGTTCAGTTGTCAGCATCTGCCAAGTCAGTGTATGTCTTTGGCATTTCACTGGCAAAGCAGCGCTGAAAAGTGCTCACCCATTGTCTATGATAACTTCTCTCAAGGATGGCTTTGCTCTCTGTGGCACCCTGGTGTACTGATACTGATAGTCAGAAAACCTACTCCAGTGAATTATGAGTCAGGGGCAGCCATACATACATACAGGAGTAAATGCTTCAAGGTCAAGCCTATGGCAGCTATATTTTCAGTCTTTTCTAGTTCTTTAATATTTTGTGCTAAAAGAAATTTGAAGAGAGATGATGAAGGCAAAGCATTCCTGAATGGGACAAAACATTCAACATTAGGACAGGGTTTCTTTTGTAAGTGATATTTCCAAATCTAAGTTGTAGTTAAATGTACATTTCAAAATTAAAAATTAAAAAAAGTAGTGATAGATGCTACCACTCCAGGTAGCCCTTCCCTCAATAACTTATGCCATCTTCCTAGGAGGGAATTAGCAAGACACCATCTGATATATACAAAAAAATGTTTAATAACAGTAATAGAATATGCGAGATTTATTAATAAATTAATAAATTTCAAATTCCAATAATTATGCTTTTATGAAGGGCGGCACGGTGGCGCAGTGGGTAGCGCTGCTGCCTCGCAGTTGAGAGATCTGGGGACCTGGGTTCGCTTCCCGGGTCCTCCCTGCGTGGAGTTTGCATGTTCTCCCTGTGTCTGCGTGGGTTTCCTCCGGGCGCTCCGGTTTCCTCCCACAGTCCAAAGACATGCAGGTTAGGTGGATTGGCGATTCTAAATTGGCCCTAGTGTGTGCTTGGTGTGTGGGTGTGTTTGTGTGTGTCCTGCGGTGGGTTGGCACCCTGCCCAGGATTGGTTCCTGCCTTGTGCCCTGTGTTGGCTGGGATTGGCTCCAGCAGACCCCCGTGACCCTGTGTTCGGATTCAGCGGGTTGGGAAATGGATGGATGGATGCTTTTATGATTGGCGTTAAATAATTCTTGCATTTCTCTATGCTTTAGTTCTTCTTTTCTTTGACATCAGAGTCTAAAAATATAAAACTACATTATATAAAACAACATGTGTCTAATTATTTTTATTTACTTTAAAAACTTGAGACTTTTGAGAATGGCAATTGATTTTTAAATAAATTCCATGGTATAACAACCGAGATTCATATACATTGTGCACTTTATTTTATTGCTTTTGATGATTCCATCACCACAAGCCCCCCTTCCTAGTACATGCACATGCACATTGTATATAAATGCCCTTATTTTTCTCCTGTGTATATGACTCATTTAATTGTGCCCTTTTAATACTAAAAATGTACTACATAAAATAAAGAAAACTGAATGATTTGTAAACATTTTCTGTGAAAAACAAGGTGAACCTCTTCTTATTAGGGTATAGCTCAGCCTGCAGCAGGTAAATGAAACAGACCACAGTCCTTTTTCGTTTCATACATAAAAACACAACCAGTTAAAATGATAGATGCAAGGATCTTGGGTGATGTTTTTGCAACAAACTGCAATGGTTTTCTCAGAAAAAGAAATTAAAACATTCAATTTACGAATCACAAAATAACCATCTCCAGCAGTAACATGGAAAAAATATTCTACATCGGAGTATCACAATGCAGCCAAGCAGGGAGAATGAAAATTTTGGAATTTGGCTGGTCTTCCTTTTAATATTACTAATATGGCTTTCAAACCTTTTCTAACTCTGTTGTTTTCTTTATTCCTTGTACCTGTCAAAAAGTACACAAAGAAACTCTGGTATCACGTTAGATTAGGTGTCCCTAATATGCCGTACTTACCACGTAATTACTTCTGTAGAATAACAATTACAACTGAGTGCTTAACCACAGCATTACATTGTGTTACACAGTAAATACAAGGTAATAACATCTAGTTACTCTGTAATTATGTAAGTGATTGCATTTTAAGTTCATCGTATTTGGGACACCTAATCTAAAGTGATACCAAAACTCTTATATACAAACGTATAGAAAGTTAAGATATATAATTTGCTTCAGTTGGAAAAGGGGTATGTATTCAGGTATACTGTATATATGTACTTACACCCACATACACACACATATATATAGAGCATTTTATTTTATTGGTTTTAATAATTACATCAATATAATTCATTCAGTCTTACTAGAACATTCACACATACTGTGTATGTAACTACCCTTTGATAGATAGATAGATAGATAGATAGATAGATAGATAGATAGATAGATAGATAGATAGATAGATAGATAGATAGATAGATAGATAGATAGATAGATAGATAGATAGATAGATAGATAGATAGATCCTTCTAAAGCACCTCATTTATGGTACATGAGTCCTTTTGAGAATCGCAGGATAGGCATATAGAGGAACCTCTTACGATAACACAATATCATAGATAAATTTCACCACAATACTGGTTCAACTTGAAAGAAAGAGAGCAGTTCATTATATATGGACAATGATACTCCCACTTTTGAAACCTTTTATCATTAATCTCTACTTCCTCTGAAAACAGCTGAAGTCACCAATGTTAATTAATAATTAATTAATTAATTAATTATTATTCATTTATAATTATAGAACACATTGCATCAATTTAAAAAAAATTACATTATAGATATTGCAAAATGCCGGAAATTGCCCCCGCTCCTTAAATACATGACTATCTACCTCATATTCCACAGAAAGAATCACATATTGGGAACAGAATTCAACTATCAAATGGCAGAAGTAGTAAGTAGGGAGTATGCGCTGATGAAAAGAGTCGGACTAGATAACAAGTGCCACACTCATAGATGATCCAGGCATGGACAATCCTAACAAAATTGTACCAAGGGAGCTCTGTACATGGCAAGTTTTACTTTGATCTGTTTCTGTGCTTAGCTGCGTGTGGACGTGTGCTGCATAGCCACTGCTTTATCTCTTTTGTCTTATGCCTTTGTCTTGGTGATGCACTATTCTAATGTCCAGTGTGTTATTAATACATTCTGTAACATTTGATTAACATTCTAAACAGTGCAATGTGTTTATTGGCTAGTTATATTATTATTTTGGAGGCATCAGCTTAATGCTGTTCTTCGGTTCACTCGGTTGAGTAGTGTCTGAATGAGATGTCTGCACTGGTGATGTGGCACCAACCTCTGATTACAAATTATCTCTTTAAACTAGAGCCTGATTGATTAGCACATTAGCATCTCTGCTGTTCATTTATTTGGAAATCAATGCTTTGTTAAAAAAGTGCAAAAGGATTCACTATATTTAAAATTAGTAGAAAGTTATATTGATTAGTGGCCGCCCATAGCTATGCAAAGGCCCAGCATAAGATCTGGTCTGGGAGATGGGTCTGCTTCAAGTGTACTCAGGGTAGTTTTCTAAACATTTCTCTAGTGATGTGAAAGTATAATTTTGCCTCTAAATAGACTGAAGGAGAAAACGTAGACAGATTATATGAGCCTGACTTGATACTCTGACAATTGCGCATTTCTAAGTGAGTCCAAAGGTTCTATTTTTTTTCTGAATGCTGTGATATTAAATGTACCCTGCTACTGCCCACTGTGCAGTGGGCACCTCCAAAATAATAAAACAATTCCGCCTTCAATCTGCCTGCTGTTTTACTTCGTTCATTGTCAGGAGAGTGAGCCATAAAAGCAGCCATGAAAAAGAGCATAAATCCTTAAAAGGCACGTGCTCAGGAGAGAGGGATTAGGTTGTGCTTTTGCACCAAACAGGCTGTAGGCTGTACTATTTGAACTTAAGCATCTAGCTACCAGTAGTAGACTGAAAACAAGATGGAGGTGCTGATTTCTGTCAGCTCCCACAATAAAAACTCTACATAAAATTGTATGAACATGATGTTACAATAGCGAAAATAAAATAGTCCAAAAACATGAATCATGGCAGTGGATGAAAGTAAGAGGATTATATTATTAGGATTGTAATAATTAATTTTTAGAAAATTGCCCAAAATCATACAGCTTATGTTATTCTCAAAAAATTTCATCATATTTTACTTATCATTTTTAACTACAGTAGTTTTAATTTCATCCTCACGTTATTATATATAGTATATACTGTGTGCCTTTTTAAAACAAAAAGTATACATTGTAATAAGTGATTTTTCTTAAATAAACAACACTCTGGAGAGCGCACAAAGTGTTGGGGAATAGCCCCATATAATGTCCGTTGGACATTTGCAATAAACAGAAATTATGATCAAACGCAGAAACATTTGACAATCCGTAACAGGTAAAGCCGGGTTTATATAGACAAGATGGAGACATGGACTGACGTGGCAGGAGATGACAGCACACAGGGAGCGAAAGCGATGTCATCAAGGAGTGGAGAATGAAGATGGATTCTGGGAGATGAAAGTGATGTCATCCAGGGAAGCCGGAAGTGACGATGTTGAGGGAATTCTGGGATGCCTGGTGGACATTTTGGAGGACCGGAAGTATGCTTTATTTTTCTTCTTGCAGTCTGTAGAAATATAGAGAGAGGAGTTAGTGCTCATTATCAACCCCTTGTCTCGCAGACTTCTACTCACCTTAGGGCTTGTTGGCTGTCTCCTAAGCACGCGCATGTGACAACATCTTTAAAATACGTAAAGGGCTGTATTTAAAATACAAATTAAATAAACTTTGGTGCTGTCATTGGAATTTTTCTGCATTTTATTTTGGCAAAAATGAATTTTATTTTTTTTTCTTTTCTTTTGTGTATACCCATCTTGATGATGCACACTGTGATTCATTTTGCATTTTGCATCCAACAACATTTCCTTCTTGCAGTGTGTCACAACATGTGTGACATACAGCATATAACACTGCCAATTTAAAAACCAGGGATTACAGTTCAGATTCTGCCTATTGTCACATGCAGGAGCCTGGTGGGTCTCTTGAAGGGACTGACTTTATGAATGAACAGAGGAAGGGAAAAGATGCTACATGATTATGGATTCCTTTGCAATCACTGTAGAAGAGACTACCCCCAAGGAAGAACAATAAAATGACTTCCATCCTCATTACATCTCCTTCTTTGTTAGCAGACACCATATAAAGAGACCCGAACAAAACTGGAGATGGACCCCCTCTTTGGAGGGAATACCACATAGTTAATGTAATACAAGCATTATTTCAACTCCAAATTTTTTCCATCAAACTTGACAATGGCGAATAAACTCTTTTTTCCCACCAAGGACCCCAACAGTTTTTCTTTTTTTCTCTTACACTTACACTGTGCTTTACCTAAAAAGAAATAAAGATTACAAATACATTTAAAAAAGACTCTTTTCAGAAATAAAAATAAAGACTTTTTGTTTAATAAATACAAGTTTCCAACTAAGTAGTTATAACTGTAATTTCTGGTTTGTCCCTTTTTAACAAATTTACTCAATTACGTGTCCCAAATCTGTGATTGATACTTAGCATTTTTTAAATATCTGCCACATGGAAAACAAATATACAAAAATTCACTCTTTTTTTAAGGAAAGGTACTCCTCCTGGTCACAAGAAAACAAGTTAAGGTTTGTAGACTGTGCCATGTAAGGAGCATTACCTATTTAACATTTTTTTTAATACAAAGCTTCTATTTTCATGACGTTGAGCAAGGATGCTCCAGTTAAATCATGGAGGGTTGCATTAGCTGCAGGTTTTTGTTCTATCACAACTTGCTATGTCAGAGCTTACTTACTTTTATAGCATATTAACTTTGATTGATTCCCTAAGAAAGTCGTCTCAAAGCATTCCTAAGCTTCAAAAGAACTACCTTACAAACATAATTTCTTAATTTATTATTCCATGTGAAATCATTCTAGTTACTCTTCTTAGTGAAAAAAAATGTGATGGCAAGAGTAAATCTCATTTACTAGTGGTCCAGGTCAAAATGTTTTATCGCAATCAGTCTTAAACCTCTTCATAACATTTTAGCTGCTGACTGGTTGGATTTACTATCTAAATGTTATTTAAGTGAGGTACATGTATACTGTACTGTACATACAGTACATGCATACGTTTTCAGATAAGATAAATTCAATTTAAGGTCACAATTTAAGGAATACAATTCTAAATATAAAAAATAACTTAGATGGGAGATCTGTGAGTAAAGTATCCAAACTGTGTTCCTGCTGAATAATACTTTTATTATTTGTTAAGTCAAGAACTGAAGTCACTTACACTCTAATTTTGCCCAGTCATCTCAACAACAAATCACTTATTGTATATTCATGCATCCACTTATTGCATATTGTCATGCACATGCACATAGGGACAGCTGAAGGGCCCTAGTAATAGTAATAACCCATGGCTCCAGGGTTAATAGCTCTTCTCTTCCTCTCTCTGCAGACCGGAAGATTGACGGCTTTGCCAGCATTGATGTCACATTCAGTGTTTGGCTGCCTGGACCTGCCTTTTCCTGCTGGAAGTCCTCAAGGCCAGAAGATCTGCCATCTTAGGGCAGTCAAATTTGAGACTTGTGTCTGAAAAGGTGTTTAGCGCATTTATTTTCATTTCAGTTATACAAGGCTTGCCTTTGGGTGCCCCAAACCTTTTTGCTGTCTTGTCTTTTCTCTTACGATATCTATCTAAAATGTACAAACTCAACCCAGATACTGACAGTGCAAGAACTGAACCCTGATCCTTGGAGCTGTGAGGTAGTATCACTAACTATTGCACCACCATTTCAAAGACAAGTAATTATTATCATTAAATAAATAAATTAATTGTCAGTCATATTTGGAGATTCATTCCCTATTAAATGAGGCAGTCTTTTGTACAAGATGGGTTAAACAAGCTTTTATGGAATGAGCTGTCTAACAATGGCAAATGATTAGGGTACAGCCTAATTGGCTCTTCTCTTTGGACATTTTTCACACAATTAAGGAAGTCACCTTGAAAACTGGATTTATTAAGGATGATTTTGAATATAAATGGAAATGATGACTACTAAATATATGTCTAGTGTGGCAAGTGATTCTGCTGTCATTTATTTCACCTCTACCACCTGGGTTTTCTGACTAAAGGTACCCATTATTAAAATATAGAACAGTTCTTTCTGTGTCATGATTGTCTTAAAAATATGTTATTTGCTTTTTCAAATATTACTGCAATGATTTTTGTGTTGAAACACAGCAGCTAAAGGAGTTCACTACATCATCAATGAGCATGTTTCCCACGAATGAATTGAATTCAATTGCTGGTCATATGTCTTGTTCTGTTATGATGAAAAGTAAAGCATATACAGTATGTAGATGGACAACATGAAATCAAAGCCCAACAGTTTCTTGTCTTCATGCCTCTTGTTTTATACAAATATTTTCTATTTTGGTTTCTCATGTCTAGACTTTCTTTGATTTTCTTTGAAATCAGTTGGCTACTGGAATATCAGTCACAAATTATGCATTGTATTATCCAACCAGACATGCTATTCTCTATTTGTTCATTTTCTGGAGCTCCTTCTTCCATTACAGGGTCTTGAGGAACTGGAGTCATCAGACTCATGGAAACCTAGCCCTGGATTGGGTGTCATTGCATCACAGTATACACTCAATCACATTGGACTAATTTCAAACTGTCAATCAACCATGCCTTCTCATCTTCAGGATTTTTGGGAAGAGAACAGAGTATCTGAGAAAATGCACATGAATATTTGGAAAATATGCAAACACCATGCCAGCAGTGACTTGGTTTGGAACATACAGTGCATCCAGAAAGTATTCACAGCGCATCACTTTTTCCACATTTTATTATGTTACAGCCTTATTCCAAAATTGATTAAATTCATTTTTTTCCTCAGAATTCTGCACACAACACCCCATAATGACAATGTGAAAAAAGTTTACTTGAGGTTTTTGCAAATTTATTAAAAATAAAAAAACTGAGAAATCACATGTACATAAGTATTCACAGCCTTTGCTCAATACTTTGTCGATGCACCTTTGGCAGCAATTACAGCCTCAAGTGTTTTTGAATATGATGCCACAAGCTTGGCACACCTATCCTTGGCCAGTTTCGCCCATTCCTCTTTGCAACACCTCTCAAGCTCCATCAGGTTGGATGGGAAGCGTCAGTGCACAGCCATTATAAGATCTCTCCAGAGATGTTCAATCGGATTCAAGTCTAGGCTCTGGCTGGGCCACTCAAGGACATTCACAGAGTTGTCCTGAAGCCACTCCTTTGATATCTTGGCTGTGTGCTTAGGGTCGTGGTCCTGCTGAAAGATGAACCGTCGCCCCAGTCTGAAGTCAAGAGCTCTCTGGAGCAGGTTTTCATCCAAGGTGTCTCTGTACATTGCTGCAGTCATCTTTCCCTTTATCCTGACTAGTCTCCCAGTTCCTGCCGCTGAAAAACATCCCCACAGCATGATGCTGCCACCACCATGCTTCACTGCAGGGATGGTGCCAGGTTTCCTCCAAACGTGACGCCTGGCATTCACACCAAAGTGTTCAATCTTTGTCTCATCAGACCAGAGAATTTTCTTTCTCATGGTCTGAGAGTCCTTCAGGTGCCTTTTGGCAAACTCCAGGTGGGCTGCCATGTGCCTTTTACTAAGGAGTGGCTTTCGTCTGGCCACTCTACCATACAGGCCTGATTGGTGGATTGCTGCAGAGATGGTTGTCCTTCTGGAAGGTTCTCCTCTCTCCACAGAGGACCTCTGGAGCTCTGACAGAGTGACCATCAGGTTCTTGGTCACCTCCCTGACTAAGGCCCTTCTCCCCCGATCACTCAGTTTAGATGGCCGGCCAGCTCTAGGAAGAGTCCTGGTGGTTTTGAACTTCTTCCACTTACGGATGATGGAGGCCACTGTGCTCATTGGGACCTTCAAAGCAGCAGAAATTTTTCTGTAACCTTCCCCAGATATGTGCCTCGAGACAATCCTGTCTCAGAGGTCTACAGACAATTCCTTTGACTTCATGCTTGGTTTGTGCTCTGACATGAACTGTCAACTGTGGGACCTTATATAGACAGGTGTGTGCCTTTCCAAATCATGTCCAGTCAACTGAATTTACCACAGGTGGACTCCAATTAAGCTGCAGAAACATCTCAAGGATGATCAGGGGAAACAGGATGCACCTGAGCTCAATTTTGAGCTTCACGACACAGGCTGTGAATACTTATGTACATGTGCTTTCTCAATTTTTTTATTTTTAATAAATTTGCAAAAACCTCAAGTAAACTTTTTTCATGTTGTCATTATGGGGTGTTGTGTGTAGAATTCTGAGGAAAAAAATGAATTTAATCCATTTTGGAATAAGGCTGTAACAAAATGTGGAAAAAGTGATGCGCTGTGAATACTTTCCGGAAGCACTGTAAGTTCAACCATGCTATTCCATTTTATAGTTCTGTTTTTTTTTCTGAACTCCGGCTTCTCCTTTCACCTGTCACTTAAAATTCTCCTCTCGACTACAATAACAAATCAGCTTTGAAAAACACTCCCAAGACCATTACCTTCTAAGTTCTAGAATCATTTTTCTTTTGCTATAGGTACACCTATAATTCTAGAATTCTAGAATTATTAGATTCTGGGGTCCCAAGTACCAGGTTCTGAAGGTACCTGTTTTGTTGCTCATTCCCTTAAGGGAAAACATAATGCTGCCACCTTTCTGCTGCTCCCTAACCTCACCTTTAAATGAACAACTTGGCCTCTCTGCTGAAATCCCTTACCCACGCACAAAACTTGAACCATTTTAAAACTAAAGGCTTTGTTTAAGAGTTTGATGCCACAGTAACACAGCACATCACCCTGTCATCACAATATATTCAGGAAAGATTGGTCTCGTCCACATGACAGGATGGGATTGCTTATCTGTGCCATGCCCAGAAACATTTTTGAGGGCAGATAAAATAAAACACAGAAGAATAAATAAAATGCTGGAAGGGTGTCAAATTTGGGAGATGATTCAGCAAAACACTGCCCCAAAAACGTATGTCTGAAGCCACACTGGAGGGGCATAGAAACATAAAAGTCAATGTTTAGGAGTTACTATGTTAAACCTAATCACCATCCAAACAGCTTGAGGGAGTCCAAGCCACTGTGGACTGAAGCAGGGAACATATGACCAGTGAACAGTGGTGCAAATATAATAGCTAGTGGTTCAAGGTGGACATAATTATATACTTAAACATTAATATCCTATTGTCTTAATTGTAGCTAATTTATAAGACTACATAGTATTTTTACTTAGATTTTTTGTGTTACTAAATAACAAAAATACCAAATTAAAAATATTAAAATGAAAAATGATAGTACAGCTTTCAAGTGGCTGTGAATAATTTGTAGAATTTATCATTTATGCAAGTGTGGGTTTTCTTATTTATTATTATTTTACTGTCAATAAAACTGCTTTGTGACCAAGAACTTTTAAAGTATTAAATGCCCTCTAAAAAAAAGTGTTTTGTTTTGGGTAATTTGAATGGACCACAATAGCAGCAGATGCCTAGGACAAGACATTCTGATGTATGCTAATGAGCAGCTCATTGAGGAGTATAGGGACCTAATCAATGACTTTGTTAAATGGTGCGACTCAAACCACCTACACCTGAACACCAGCAAAACCAAAGAGCTGGTGGTGGATTTTAGGAGGCCCAGACCCCTCACAGACCCAGTGATCATCAAAGGTGACTGTGTGCAGATGGTGCAGACCTATAAATATCTGGGAGTGCAGCTGGATGATAAATTAGACTGGACTGCCAATACTGATGCGCTGTGCAAGAAAGGACAGAGCCGGTTATACTACCTTAGAAGGCTGGCGTCCTTCAACATCTGCAATAAGATGCTGCAGATGTTCTATCAGACAGTTGTGGCGAGCGCCCTCTTCTACGCGGTGGTGTGCTGGGGAGGCAGCATTAAGAGGAAAGACGCCTCACGTCTAGACAAACTAGTGAGGAAGGCAAGCTCTATTGTTGGCATGGAGCTGGACAGTCTGACATCTGTGGCAGAGCGAAGGGCGCTCAGCAGGCTCCTATCAATTATGGAGAATCCACTGCATCCACTTAATAGTATCATCTCCAGACAGAAGAGCAGCTTCAGCGACAGACTGCTGTCACTGTCCTGCTCCACTGACAGATTGAGGAGATCGTTTCTCCCTCAAACTATGCGACTCTTTAATTCCACCCAGAGGGTAAACGTTAACATTCAACATTATACAAAGTTATTGTCTGTTTTTCTGTTTTTCACCTGCATTGTTATCATTCTTTAATTTAATATTATTTATTGTATCAGTATGCTGCTGCTGAAGAATGTTAATTTCCCATTGGGATTAATAAAGTATCTATCTATCTATCTATCTATCTATCTATCTATCTATCTATCTATCTATCTATCTATCTATCTATCTATCTATCTATCTATCTATCTATCTATCTATCTATCTATCTAAATATGACCATCAGACATTTCACTGACTTCACAAACAACATGAAAGGAAGAGATTACAAAACCTGGAGGAATGAAGAGGACCATAAGATCTGCCCTCCTTTTCTGGTTCTGAATCTCAACATGTGTTACTCTTAATTCTCTCAACTGTATAAACGTGGAGACTGTACTTTTTGTAATTCTTTTACTGCATTCCCTAAATAATATCTATTTATAAATACAAATCAGTTTTTTAGGTTTGTTATGATATTAAAATATTTGTAGATTTTCTTCTTCTTTTTTTCCAAAAGCATCCATTTACAACTTCATAAACGTTACTCAATTTACAGTAATGTATCAGGTCTTTTATTTTAAAGACTGGGTATCATCTGCCTGGGTATGACGTTAAACTGCATCCGGCCCTGCAAGCGGTCCTCCAACTTGCAGGGAAATCATGGGGTTTGGTGGCAGGATTGGCACTCCAGCCACCGTGAAAAAAAACTTCACAAAGCTCCGAGACTACAGAAAGGACTCCTTTTTCCTCTCCGCGGGAGCAGCTCTGCTGCAGCCGCCCCATGGAAGGCTGCTCGCATCATGAAGGGGATGGGGGAAAGCCCTCGGGAGCCCCATCCCCAGGAAGAGTCAAAACTGTTGGAGAGCCAATAGGGTCAGGTCTGTTGAGGATTGGAACTGGTGTGGTACTGAGGCGTCGCCCACTGCACAGCAGCACTCAGGTCCCAATTTGAGGCAGCCCATACGGGTGGGCGCATGGAACGTCTTGTCTCTCCAGTAAGATGATCATCTTCCTCTGCTGTCGGAGGAGCTGCATAAACTCCGCATTTCAGTGGCAGAACTCTCTGAGGTGCGCAGACCGGGGAATGGCCAGATCTCTGTAGGTGGATACACCTTTTATTGGTCTGGTCAGTCTGATGGCTGTCGTACATGGGGAGTAGCTGTTCCTGTAGCGGATTGGTCTCTTCCGATGGTGTCCGATGTCACTCCTTTCAACGAGCGTATTATGATACTCAGATTATGGCACTCCCTGGGTGCCTTGTCTGTTGTCTCAGTGTATGCTCCGACTGCGGTGAGTGATGTCTTGGTGAGGGAGACATTTTATTCACAGCTTCGCTCGGTGGTTGATGGGTGCCCACGAGGTGACACTCCTCTGGTTATAGGTGACTTCAATGCAGCCACTGGCACTGACAGGGCTGGCTATGAGGATTGTCTCTGTCGCAATGGGTCTCATGACCATGGTGAAAGTGGTTCCATGTTCCTTGACTTTGCAAAGGTCAGGGGCTGTGAATCGCTGGATCCTGGTTTCAGTGCCCTGAACCGCATTGTTGGACTTGGTACTCAAATACTGGTGGTGCGGTGAAAGAGATCGATCACATCCTCATGGGCAGACACTGGAGGCTCTTGCAAAACTGCAGGGTCTACAGAAGTGCCCAGTTTGTGAATTCTGACCACAGACTTGTTGTTGCTACTCTTAGGATCCAGCTTAGGTCCAGTAGGTTACCACCTACTAGGAAAATGAGCCTGGACTTGGCCAGACTCCAAGACCAGGCTGATTCTATTGAGTTTGCACACAGCTTGTATGAGGAACTTTCAGATTTGGGTACGACTGCCGATCCTAATGTGATGTGGGAGACCTTCCGTGACAAGACCCTGAAGGTTGCTGAGGGTTGTGCTGGTGTTACCGGTGTTTCCAGAAGGAGGTGTTTCATCTCGCAGGGCACCCTGGGTATCATCGAGAGGAGTTGCAGCACACGGCTCAATGGCAACTCTGATTGTACTAGGAACTGAGAAGGACGGCTGCAAGGGCTCTGAGGGCAGATAAAGAGGCTTTTGTTAGAGGAATCTGTGAGCAAGTGACACACCATTTGTGGTATAGCGACACACGTCCTGCTTATAGAGGAATCAAAGCATTACACACATCTGAATCTGTTCCTCGGAGAGTTGCAGTCAGGGCAGCTGATGGAATGGTCCTTACGGATGACACTGCAGTTGTGACCCGCTGGACTGGTTACTTTGAGCAGTTGTTCAAAGCTGATCCTCCGGCTGGAACATTGGATATCTCTGGGTCCACGGTTCTTGAGGCTGATTCTCCAGTTAGCTGTGAACCACCCAATCTCACTGAGATTGCACAGGTGGTGAACCAGCTGATGGGGGGGGAGGCTGCAGGGATCTGTGGTATCCGGGGTGAACTTCTTCAGGCTGGTGGTAAGGCAGTCCTCCTGGCATTGCAAGCAAACTTTGCTTCCATTTGGGAGACTGGCATCATCCCAACTGACCGGAAAATGGGACTTGTCGTCCCTATCTGGAAAGGGAAGGGTGATTACCTGGATTGCTGCAACTACAGGGGGATAACACTGCTCTTGGTGATCTTGGTAAGGTGTTTGCTAGGGTCATCCTCAATAGGAATCCATAATCACTTGCTCACCTACCAGTGACCGGAACAGTCTGGTTTTACGCCTAAGAAGTCTACCATTGACCACATCCTGGCACTGAGGGTTCTCATGGAGCGCAAACACGAATATCAGCAGGGTTTCTTTGCAGCCTTTGTCGATTTTCGCAAAGAGTTTCACTCAGTTGATCGAACTGCCAGTGGGACATCCTGAGGGTTCGCGGGATCCCCTCGTGGTTGCTGGATATCATGGCCGGCCTGTACACTGGTACTGTGAGTGCTGTGCAGAGTGGAAGCAGGACCTCTGCATTTTTCCCAGTTGATTCTGGAGTTCGTCAGGAGCGTGTTCCTGCTCCTACTCTGTTCAATACTTGTATGGACTGGGTGTTGGGCAAGGTTGTGGGGTCCAGCAGCTGTGGGGCATCTGTTGGTGAAGAAAGATTCACGGAATTTGACTTTGCTGACGATGCTGTAATCTCTGCAGAGTCAATGGAATCTCTGATTGGGGTGCTTGAGAGACCGAATGATGAGTCTGAGTGTCTGGGCTTGTGAGTGTCCTGGATAAAAACCAAGATCCAGGCCTTTAATGGCCTCTTGGGCACAGCCATCAGCAGTGTGTCTGTTTGCAGAAAGAGTGTTGACCTTGTTGAGAGGTTTACTCACCTTGGCAGTGACATTCATGTCTCTGGTGACTCTTCCTATGAAGTCAGTAGATGGATTGGGAGAGCATGGGGGGTCATGAGGTCACTGGAAAGGGGTGTGTGGCACTCCCGATATCTTTGCAAAAGATCCAAGTCCAAGTCTTTAGAGTCCTGGTGCTTCCTGTCTTGCTATATGGTTGCGAGACATGGACGCTATCCAGTGACCTGAGATGAAGACTGGACTCCTTTGGTACTGTGTCTCTCCGGAAAATCCTTGGGTACCATTGGTTTGACTTTGTGTCGAATGAGCAGTTGCTCATGGAGTCCCAAATGAGGGACATGACCTGCATTGTGAGGGAGCGTCAGTTACGGCACTATGGTCATGTGGCGCGTTTCCCCAAGGGTGATCTGGCTCGTAAGATCCTCATTGTTGGAGACCCGAGTGGCTGGACCAGGCCCACGTAACACCTGGCTGCAGCAGATAGAGGGTCATTTCCGGAGGGGGGGACTGGACAGCGTGTTTGCCTGGGGGGTTGCAAACCGGGATCCCGAGTTGTTTCATCAGTGGGTGCAGCAACGCACTGTACCAGTGCATGCTCCCTAACTTGACTTGACTTGTATCATCTGCGTCAAATAACATATAAGGAAATACACAAGAGTTTTTAACTACAGTCTTAACATGGTTGGAGAAATCTTCAGTCTTCATCTTCTTTGTGCTCAACTTCATTAAAGATGAAAGATATTTTTTAACTTGCATTCAGCAACATTGGAGACCAAATAAAAAGTAGGCTTTATTAAAGGCATTATATTGGAAGACTGGAAAAACAAGAAAATGATGTATGTATTCAAGGGGCTTAGCAGCTCTTAAAGTGCATCCAGACTCACACCTCTAATTGCATCTTGTTAGCAGAACCTGGAGATGAATCGATCTTTCTCAGTATCTTTCTGAAGCTTTCCTGATTTATGACAAAAAGTGTAAGCTGGGTGGGGAGGTCAGTGTCCTAAAAAATCTGACCTGTGCTTTATTTAGCACTGTTATATAAAAATGCTGGACAAAAAGAGGTCTTCTTTGCTTGTACTTTTCACTTTATATTATTTATAAGTTAAACCCTTTATAAGGTTTTGTCCATGGAGTTTAGCATTTTCCTTTTACCAGATGTAATGACCCTGGAAGTAATCCTGGTTTGGACACCAGTTCATCTTAGGGGACAAGACATATCTCCACATTATACTAATTAGCCTAACATAATGTGGGAATAAACCAGAGAAAAAAACACATATGCATACGGTGGACATGCCAGCTCTGTATGTATACAGAAAACATGCCAACTCCATATAGATGCAGGGTGGCGTTCATCCTGCTTTGTCCATACAGACAACAATGACCTAGCAGGGGGTCCAACTCACATCCTTGAGCACCACCACTACTATGAGCTTACCTGACTGAAACATTATTTTACTTAAACTAAGCTACACAATGCATTGTACATTTCAAATGTAGTACACTCAGTAAGTTCAAAACAAATGTCCAATTCCTTTTGCAGATAATATGTTTACAATTTTTAATTACAAAGCTTATACAGTATAGATAGATAGATAGATAGATAGATAGATAGATAGATAGATAGATAGATAGATAGATAGATAGATAGATAGATAGATAGATAGATAGATAGATAGATAGATAGATAGATAGATAGATAGATAGATATTAATGAAGCATTGCAGAAAGGAATATTTACTTTACATGTAACAGAGAAATGCCTCTTCTTATATTGTTTTCTAATGCTGGTGTCTTACAGCTCTGGAAGAGTTCATGCCTGCCTGGACATGTGTCTGATTTTCCCCTCAGAGCCCACAGATGTGGTTGTAGTGTGATTGGTGACACTATGTTGGTATAGAGTGTGGATGAGTACACAGGTACAACCTGAGATGAACTGCTACCCTGTCTAGGGATAGTTACTGCCTTAAATCCAATGTATGGTTGCCACTACCCTAAAACTGGATCAAGTGGGTGAAGTGAAAAGAAGAATGAATGCTTAGCAAATGAGACAAAATAATCTTCTGATCAATAGTGTTAGAACAGCAATCATCTTTGAGTGAGGACCATATAGCTTGATTAAAAATGAATAATTAAATATGATTACTGCTAAACTCACAAGATTACAAGATGCACAACAGAAGAAAATACACAACTTTGTATTATTTTTAACCTTGCTGCAGCATCCCCATTGTTGAAGTCATAAAGGAATAAAACAGCTTCAGGTCCTATATAATTGAACCCTTTGATGAACAAAAGTAGATAAGGAGACCATCTGTTATGGTGTTTAATAACCTGTCCATCTATTCAAAGAGTCTCTCTTACAACCTAAGGAGTGTGACAGCATTATGATTTTAACTCTTTTATGTACAAATATAGATAACAACCTGTTTATCTAGCTGAAGAGCTTTACTGTGTTATAAATGTTCTCCAGTGGAAAAGGCTTTTTGAGTTAGACAATGCACTGACAGCTCCCAGAATATTCTGATTAAAATGCAAACCTGATCCAAGTGGGTGCTGTAATCTCATCCTTTAAAGAATCTGAAATCCCTTATTTACAGGCATTGTGCTTTACATTTCTGATTTGTTATGGAAACATTGTAGAATATTTCATTAAGTAATTAGTAAATGTTATGCATTGAGGGTTTCATGGTAGCACAATGTGCTGTCAACTCACAGTCCAGTGTCTTGGGAGTATAAGGGTGATTGGCTTCTCCAACAGATGCATTATAGTACTAAAAAAGTCTCAAATAAAGATTTTTTCACCCTCACATTTTAAGGCCATGGCTAATATAGAGATGTCAATAATCAACAAGTATGCAGTAGGGTAATGCAGTGTTTGACTACATCCACACTTCCACATTTTCATTTAAAAATAGAGTTTTCCAAAAGGTTCCCTGTCCATACTGAAACACCTGAAAATGCACATGCGTTTGTGTACACTGGGCATGTACGCATTGGCTGTGAAGGGATTGTGTAGTGGAAAATTCAGAGCCTTGTGAAAATTTGACTCCCATGTGCTTTATGTGCTTTCAAAACTTATCAGTACACACAGGACTCTGATAGTGTGTTCACAACATAGAAAAAGAACATTTCTTTAAGAAGCCACAGCAAACTGCCCCCATTTCCATATGTATATATATATATATATATATATATATATATATATATATATATATATATATATATATATATATATATATATATATATATATTGCGATGGATGGCCGGCTAAAGTTTCCGGCCCTCACCCCCAGGTTGCCAGGAGGAGCTCTCCCAACAGCATGGAAGTACCCCGAATTCCAGCAGGGCCTCATGGACTTTGTAGTTTCTATGCACAACCCTGCTGGATACCTTGGGGACCACCAGGAGTCGCTGTAGGGAGGCTGTTGGACTCTTATGTGCCCTATAACCTGGAAGTACGTCATTGTCACATGAACAGGACAAATGACGTACTTCCAGGTTGAAGAAGAGGACTTTTACCCTGACCCGGAAGTAATAAGGACTTGTGGACTGTTGGGCAGGAACACCTCCGAGTCAGGGGGTATAAAAGGACTCTGGGAAAGCCCAGACACTGAGCTGAGCTGGGAGGAAGGGTGGCAAAGTGTCTGGGATAGGAGGATTGGTATTGTGATTTGTAATTGTTATTGAAGAATTGATTATTAGTATTTATATGTGTAGTGTAGTGTGGAGTGTAGAGTGCTTGGTACACACTATTATTATTTAATAATACTACTGCTACTATATATATATATATATATATATATATATATATATATATATATATATATATATACTGTATATATATATATATAATGTATATAT
Organism: Erpetoichthys calabaricus; assembly: GCF_900747795.2. Lineage (NCBI taxonomy): Eukaryota > Metazoa > Chordata > Cladistia > Polypteriformes > Polypteridae > Erpetoichthys > Erpetoichthys calabaricus. Next base: position 111,050,908 of record NC_041396.2, read on the forward strand.
ATAATATATATAGTGACAGATAGGGGGGCGCTATCGCTCCCTTGAACCCTCCGATCAGACACCAGATAAAAGTCCAATAACATATTTTATTTGGGCAATACAGTGCACAAAGCACCCTCCTCTCCACAATACTCAATAAATCAATATAATTCTCATTCAGCTCAGCTCGTCGTCTGGTATCTTTCCCAGTCTTTTATAGTCCCTGACCCAGAAGTGTTTCCAATCCCTCAGTCCACGTGACTTCCTATCACTTCCGGGTCAGATCAAAAGTCCTCTTCTTCATCCCAGAAGTACGTCATTTCCCTTGTCGCTGTGACTAAGACGTACTTCCAGATTATAGGGCATGTAAGAGTCTTTATGCTTCCCTGCAGCATCTTCTAGGGGCCCCTGTGGTATCCAGCAGGTCTGTGGATAAAAACTCCATTGTCCATAATGCCCTGCTGGAACTCGGGGCACCTCTACTTTGCAGGCAGGGCTCCACCTGGCGGCCTGGGGGTATTGGCTGGGATAAAAGGACGGCCATGTCCCACTATATATATATATATATATATATAGAAATGATATATAATATATATCATTTCAAGATTACACCTGAAAGTGACAGCATGGTGATGGTCATCTTGCCATTAAATAAAAACCACTTAAATGTTAAAGTAACACTTGCAAAGAAAGTGCTTAGCTATATCTTCATATATAAAATGATTGATTATAAGCAGTCCACAGCAATCAAAGGGCATCTTGTAGCAAACAATACCTATAAAACTAACGCAATAGAGGAAATAAATAAACAAAGTAACAAATAAATGCAAGTGTGTGTGCATATATATCTTTGCTTTACTGCATTGTGCTTTCTTGTCTATCTCTGTCCTGTAATATTGTGAACTTGGCTGAATTCTGTTGTACACCCATCCACTTTATCAAGTGCTTTGTTATTAATGCACCTCTACTTACTGAATGGATTAAGTTTAATTAATAAACATTGATTAGAGGCTGTGAACTGAGTTGTTTATAATGTGATTTTCACAGGGCTCTTAATTTTCCACTACATACAACAGTTAAAAAGCCAGCCATGGGACCTATTGCAAAACTGTAGCAACCAATATGTAATTGGCTTTTTACACATTTAGACAGCATTCAAACTTTTTAAAATGCAATTTAGATGCATACAGGTAAGCATCAAAACAAGCACCATGGAAAGCAACTCTGTTATGCCCACTATGTTGGAAAATGTTTTTCTTCTGTGAAGGGTGACCAGTCAGGGAATCAGCTGTTGTAATGAGCAGGATGGTATCTAGGAAGGGCCACGAAATAAGCTTGAACCAATCAGAGCATGATTAGAGTATTGTTTTTGGAAAATGTATTTATGCCTGTCCACACCAAAATGCTGAGAATACAATTTCAGAAGTATACAACTCTGGAGAGCATTTTTAAAAGTCTTTGTTTTCATTTGTCGAAAACAATCTTGTTGTATGGATGAAAACATAGATAAACTTATGTATTTTAAAATGAAAGTGCATTAGTGCAGACTGGGCCTTACAGCTGCTGTCTCACATACCAAGTTTGCATGTGGGTTTGCTTGAGTTTTTTCCCACAGTCCAAAGACATGTGGGTTACATGAATTGGTGATTCTGAATTGACCCATGTGTGTGTTCATCCTGTACCCAGGGACTGTTCCTGCCTGTGTTTATTACTTGCTGGGATAGGTTCTAGCTGCTTTGTGACCCTGCCCTGGTAGGCAGGTTTAGAGGATGGATGCATCAACAAATACTGTAATTTGTCCTACCATAAGCAACTCCCTCTTTCTTGCACATTAAAATAGACAAAGATAAATCCTGCACAATTTCAAATACAGATTAGTTTACTGTGTTTAGCTTGAGAGAGCCTATTTCTATTTTGTAAATAGTGAAATTTTATCATTTACTGTCCAGTAGCCACTTCTGTTGGCAAAAAACGTTGGAAGTTGTCAGCACTATACCAATTTAAACTGTAATGGACGTTTGACTGCTTCTCATGCCTGCCTGTACAAGCAGCAGTGCAGTGCTCTGAGCAAATCTGCATCACACATCTCACCCAGCCCCGTGACAAAGTATTTAAAAAACAAAAAGTTCAGACATGAGCATCAGTAGGCTTAGGAACCTAGGAACCAAGTTACCCGATAGCAATTGACGAGAAGAATTCATAATTAATTGCACAATTACAATATTTTAGGGTTCCTCTAGAGTACCTCTTTTTCTTGCAAGAATTGGCTGAAAAACTAATCAGTGCATCATCATCTCATAACAGGCTTAAGTTTTGAGTTTGGTATTTTTCTGTCCAGCTGTTTTAGCTCTAGACCATGCACAAGAAACTGTGACACACAGACACACACCCATCATTGAAATATCAATGTTTTCGGTATCAGGTGACCCTAAAACATCAAGATCCATCAAAAACTAATTTTTGACGAATCTAAAGCTTTGGTTTCTCCCCCATAGACGATAGGTTATGGTGGGGGAGGGCACACAGCTAAAAATTATATATGTCTCTTTGATGAAACAAATAAATACCATCCATCCATCCATTTTCCAACCCGCTGAATCCGAACACAGGGTCACGGGGGTCTGCTGGAGCCAATCCCAGCCAACACAGGGCACAAGGCAGGAAACAATCCCGGGCAGGGTGCCAACCCACCGCAGACAAATAAATACTCTAAATGAAAATGCTCCAAATTTTGTCTCAGTTGACTAGTATCACTATAAAACCTAGTAAGTTAAAATAATGTAAAAAAATGAGGAAAATGATTACTTCAGAAAGTTTAAGTTATAAAACTTCAAATCTTTGATTTCTGTGCTATACAGAATAAAGTTCACTCAACTCACACTAGATGATTCTTACTAATTAAAAATATACATAGGCAATGTTGTGGTGTGAAATTTTTCATAGAAATTGATAAATATTTTGTATGTCTTTATTTGTAACTTAGACAAAGCAATGTAATATTAGTATTTCATTAGTGAGAAGCATTTATGTCTACCCCCTAGGACTAAGTCAGGATAGTGAATTTTACAACAGGGTTGGGGGAAGTGCCTCAAACAAGTTTGGCAAATGTTTCTCTGCAGGGCTCTCTCAGTCAACCCCCACAGGAAAGCCAGACTGCCCAGCTGGCAAGCTTCAAGGGGGCAGGTGTGAAGGTATTCTCTGCCCCATTGATATGAAGTATGGCTGTTTGGAATGGTCTTGTATCAGAAGCCTTTAAGTACCATGACGCCCTATTGGCTGTAGGGGTTGGACAGAAAATCTATAACATTGCTTACTTTACCCCTCCTTCCCTCTTTTACAAACATCAATGAAGAAGTATCTCTCTGTCACACCATGAACTGAAAAGGACAACACAATGAAGAGCACAGGTCGGCAGCCATATTGAGACAAGCATGCGGCCTGTTCTGAAGAAACTTGACCAAAAATGAGGAATTAACTAGAGACATTTTAAGTAAGTAACAGGTTTGTGTGCCATATGAAACTACACATCTACATTTATCAGGTTGTATGGTTGCCAATATTCAAATGTACTTTGCATATTGTTATTATTTTTGAATATTATCAATAATACATTATTTAAAATGCAACTTATCTTTTACTACACCTAATTGACTGAGGTTATAGATGTAGAAGGGAAGGTGGAGAGAAGTTATATGGTACAATACCTTAAAAACAGTGGTAAGTCTGTGACACTTGAGGCATTCTGACAAAGGCTACATATTAATAACACAAAAGGGGAAAGTAGAGTAATATATTACTCAACCAAGACAAGACATTTATACTCAAAAATCTATACTCAAAATATCTAAAATCTACATTTTTTCTCTGCAATGCCACATAAACTTAATTCTGAATGTGTTTAACAAACATCTTTTAATTTAGGCATAATAAAAAACTGAATTATTAGAACTTTTTTTACACTGAATACTCAATTATTTTTAGGAAACTGCTTACCTTGAATCAACTATCCATCCATCCATTTTCTAACCCGCTGAATCCGAACACAGGGTCACGGGGGTCTGCTGGAGCCAATCCCAGCCAACACAGGGCACAAGGCAGGAAACAATCCTGGGCAGGGTGCCAACCCACCGCAGGACTTGAATCAACTATGTTTATTAAAACACTAGATAACTTCCATGAACTCAATTAGTTATTTCACAAAAAAAAAAAATATTTTAGGACAAATTTCTTTTGTTTTCTCCACTGTATAAGTTGATTCTCTACCAAAAAAACACATTCCAGAGAAATTGAATCAAAATACAAAAAACACAAAAGCTGCTCAATCTAATCATGCAATTTATCTTTGGGAAAACCTGCGACAGCATGAAAGTAACAATGTGCAGTCACCTTAAAAGCAAACGTTAATAAAAATTTAACAGTCTGAAATGGAGAAAAAGTACCATTCTGAGCAAACTCAGGAGTACTTTGAGAAGATAACATGATGTTATGTTATATTTCAGTTATATTTTAACTGATTTAAAAGTTTTAACATACTGTACATACATTATTTTGCAACTGCTGACTATAGGCATAAGTGTAGAAATCACATTTATATCAGCAACTTTTTTTTTCACAGGCTGCAACTTTGCTGTAAGTGTTCCACCGTCTAAACTTAGTGTTTGTAAGTCCTTTCGGGTAGATCAGATAAAGTTCACACATCAGTCCAAATATCACTTGGAAAGCATCTGCTAGTCTTGGAATATCAGTCACCACAATAGCACTATCTAGCACAACAGCGATCCCATGTGGGTTGAAAAGGACTGTGTCAGGTACACTCTCACAGACAACCATAAGAACAGCCATGGGAACATCATAATTATTTGAATTTTCCAATTCATTCACCTTAATAAAATAAAACAAAATAAATGACCTTTTATAACTCACTGAATATCCCAATTACTTCTGGTCAAGAAGCTGCCGGTACAAAACCTACTTTGCATGTCTTGCAGAATCCTATGGCATCTTCACAAAGCACTGCAGGAAAACCCATTAATACAGCTGAATTCATCACTTCATATCTTACACAGCTCAAACCTTAAGTAGCAGGCAACAATTCCAAATACACTGTTTCATTAAGACTGTCACCAGATTATTCTATACATCAATGAATCAAGTACAGATGCTCCTCTACTTACAATGGGGTTACATTCACATTAACCAATCATAAGTTGAACATACTGTGTCAAATAAATATATACCTTTGTGTAGAGGTATTTGTGATATGTAATTATGTAGTGTTATGACGTTCATGTATTTACTATTAAAGTAGTCAGTTGAAAGCACATTGGGCCTGAAGAATATGGTGAAACTTAAGACTAACATTAATCGTTGAAAGATGAAGCTGCAGAAGAGCCTGCAGTGACAGGGTCTTCAGCTTCTGTTTCTTTGGATGACCTGCGAGTGAGAGTTTAGCTGTTAGAAGTCACTGGAACATCAGCACATTTTAATTCACTTCAGTGACAGTGAAAGTGGAGGCTTCTTCAATAAATATCAAGTTTTGATCATACAGACTGCTTGTTTCTCACTATAAATTTCTCTATAACAAGCAAGAGCATCCTGAATATGAGATGGAAGACGTGAGATGCAAGGAAGCGGATGCTAAAGCGAAACCAGCAAGAAAGTTCACTATGAAAAAATTGTTAGATGTGTATGTGTGTTTTAGTAGTATAAAGTCTGATGATCACTGAATGTGTATGGCAATTGCTGCATTGTAAAGTCAAAATATCGTAAAGTCGAACTATCGTATAACGAGGAGCGTCTGTACACTGTTTCAGTTACAAGATCTCTTCTACTGAAAACTGTTTACCTGTGGTAATATAGTCTGAGAATTTATGACAAAACTCTAACAGTTCTTCTAGTCTTAGATGCTATTCCTCTATATATTACCAGCAAACAAGGCATGTGATGATCTAGAGCTGCATGAAATCTATGCTGCAAATTCTGATTAGTAATCCTGTTAAACTCTCCATACAATTTCAAAAAAGTTAAAACGTAAAAATACAACAGCAATGTTAAATATTGTTTCCATTATAACTCGAATCTTAACTTCATTTAGTTAGTACTTTGGCAGTCAAGAAAAAATAAAATTTGCTGAACCAGCACTGACAAGAACTTTCTTACAATCTGTTCTTCTTAATTTTTGTTCTATAATTTTCCATTTGATCTTGTTCTTCCAGACCAAATAACCTGATTCACTTGCTGAATCTCTCAAGCATGGATGTTTAAGAACAAGAGCTTTAGCTGCTTTACCAAATTCTCAATCATTTGGATAGGCTTTGAAACTGTAAATTGTGTTAGCACGTTTTTTCCAAAATGCTATGTTTCTGATCCTTCGTCAAACTCAGATCTCTTTACTAAAAGCTTAATTTCTTTCCCTGAGTTTAATCTCCAGATCGTGTGAAAATGTGGGCACAGGGAAACTTTCAGGCCGTCGATTTAGTTACTCTGGTGATCCCACATTTGACAGAAGATCAGTATCTGGTGTGGATGAAGATGAGCCAATTTCTGATCCACGTAGGCTAAACAATTTTAGTGTTCCTTTTGTGGCAAATCTTCCATGTTACATAAAGAACAAAGCTGTCCATCAAAAAGTATGAATGCTCATACTGTAAGCTAAAGTCAAAATCAAGCTTCAGCCATCATATAAACATGTCAAGGGACTGCTTCACAAATAATTACTGTGTTGAAGATAGTAGTCAAATCACAAGAGACTGAACATAACTTGCATTGCCACACCATTCTGTGCCTTTCTTCATTCTATGAACAAGAAAGAAAAACAATCTGTTTAATCTTCAATGACATTAAAGGGTAATGGAAAAAATAGTCTGTAAAAATACATTAATCTGTTTAAATGATGGTCAAGTATATTGTATACTATATTGTAAATATAGTATATTTAACAAAGAACAAATAAGCCTTATTGCCAACATGTTAGCTGTTTGCTCAATATTTCAACTACATGAAGCTTAAGAGAACATTCAAAACTATTTTCTTGATCCAAGATAGATTGATAAAGATAATAGGGAAACTAGTTTTTTTGACTATAAGACCTGGAAATGAACTGTGGTGGACTGCTATGTGGACTGTGAGGCTATATGATCAATTTTATGCCGTTAAAATATAACACACAATTTTATGCATAAAATAAGTTCAATAAAAATATGTATTCACTATGCAGAGCAAACTGCTTTAACATACATACAGCAGATTTAAAAGCCAAAACTGTGCAAATCTATAAAAGGAGCAAAACAAGCTGTATTAAAGTCACAAAGGGAAAATACAAGCAATCAAATTACTGATAGTTCAACAGGCAACAAATTCTGCAATCATTTGCTGCACATACAATAAAGTCTTGATTTGTCTACATGTAGCAGGACACTGTTTGATCGTCTTACAAAAAAGGAGTTAACTGGAAAGTATAGCCACTATAAAATATCCTGAATAATGATATGCTGGAAAAGGAAAAGTTACCTCGCCTGAAATTGCAGGTTATTTATTAACATATTAGAATCATACAAAACAATTTTTATACAAATAAGCCCAAAGGCAGGCAACTAACCAAATGGAGGGAAAGCATTTCAGTGTACTGTCTGAAGTTTCCAAAACCCAATAGCAGACATGAAAGATTAAACCGCTTGCAAAACTATTCAACAGCAATAAAACATTTAAAGTGTTACTTTATGTAATACACGAAAATGACAAATAACCAAATAAAATATTTCTGATAAAATTCTCAACCTTTGAACCTTTTAAGTCAGTAGGTCCCCACACAAGAAAGTTTTACAGCAAGCTGCCATTTAATCGTTTAACAGAAGAGTTGAAAGTCGTGGACGAAAGATGTCACCTCATAGATGCAAAACAGTCTGATTAAATTTACATCAAAAAACGAAAAGAAGCCTTGCCTGAAATGGCAAGTTATTTCTTAATAGTTCAGGTACACCCCAAACAAGGCCTGCCAATTTATAGACTGCCAATAGTGACTTTTAGATACCTAAAGCATGACCAAGTACTTTGGATGCAAACGTAGTAAAATAAACTTGAGTGAAATATGCATTTATATAACGATGTATGTAATAATAAAATTATTGTATAATATTTATCTTCCAGGAGAATATAATGGTTTCAGTTTTTGATTATTAAACATATTAAAGTTATGTTCCTAACATTTTACAAGGTCTGTCAATAAAATATCAATTTAAATTACAATAAACTGAGCAGATGAATTTGGGGGTGATTAATAGCAAGTATCACTTTTTCACTGTATGTCTGTCTATAACACAATGAGAAATGCGTGTGTTTACAATACAATAGCAATAATTCTATCATTCATTCTGCAGTGTTTTCTAGAATTCCTGGCAAACATGGAACACATACAGTAAAATCTGGATTGGGTTATTGGAATATAATACAGTGGTAACTGAGTTCATCTACACAATTGTTGCAAACTACATTTATAAAACATGAAACTTGGATTTTCAGATTCTTTCATGCACAGATATTAATTTTCAAGCTTCAATACTAACATTTTAATGATCTTCAAATATGAAAGCAGAGTAACCAATATTGTAACCAAATCATAACTTCCACCTGCATTTTCCCAACATACTAAGAAAGCAAATTTTCATACATTTTCTTAATCAGCTTCTACATATTGTGCATTATGAACCTGTGGTCCTTCTGAGGAACAATAAGAGCAAGACCTTGATGTTTCCACATGCAGATCTTTGTATTCCAAGTTCAGGAGTTTTTTCTAGCAAAATAAAATACATTGTGAAAAATCACATAAATGTTTGGCCTTGGTTAATAACAATTTAAAAATTAAATCTGATTTTAAAAGACCTGAATAAACATAATAATTGTTCGTATATAAATACCTAAATGATACATTTTCAGTTAATTTAAACCATCCTTAAAAATTTATAAAAATCACCTCCCATTCATTTTCAAACAGGAAAACAACTTAGAGAATTTAAAGTGTGTGCTTTATTTAAATTGAATTATACAACACATAGTTTATTTGTCATATCCTTAAATATTAAACACTGAAAAGATTTGGTTAGACAGTGAACAGGTCCGGTCAGGTTGGGGAGCATACACTGGTACAGCGCGTTGCTGCACCCACCACACAACAAAACAGCTTGGGATCCTGGTTGGCAACCCCCCAGGGAAACACGTGGTCCAGTCCCACCCCCTGGAAATGACCCTCTATCTGCCATAGCCAGGTGTTACGTGGGCATCCCCTTGGCCTGATCCAGCCATTTGGGTCCTCAACAATAAGGATCCCGTGAGCCTGGGGGAATCACGACACATGGCAATAGTGCTGTAACTGACGTTCCTCACAATGCAGTTAATGTGTCTCATTTGGTACTCCATCAGCAACCATTCAATCAACACAAAGTCAAACCGGCAGTACCAAGGGATTGTCCTATAAGATACAGTACCGAAGAAGTCCAGACTTTGTCTCAGGTTGTAGCGGGGCCACATAGTGTTTAAATGTCAGTTCTGAGTGCGTCTCGTTTCATTGTCCCGTTTACTGTTTATTGTGCATCAGTTTATGCCGTCCCCGTAAAAAGGGGACGGATGATGGAAGGAGACCACAGCCGCCAACCTGGAAAACACCTGTTTTCAATCATTCAATCACAGCCGTCACAGGATTATTTAAGCCATCAGGAGGAGAAGGAAAGGGAGAGAGGAGAGAAGGAGATTTTACATTCACAACCACGAGCAACCTGTACCAGTTATTGTCCACATCGCGCTTGCCAATCCAGTTTGTTTTTCCATCTGCCGGATTTATTTCAAGGACCTCACCACGAAAGACCCTGGGGTAGGACTTAATCATCCACCATACACACGAGGATTCACGGTGAGGCTGTTCCATTTTTTCCGGGGAGATTCAAACAACTCAATATCACTAATTCAGTCATCCGCTTTCAGGACAGTTTCATTATTACCGGACTCACGTTCTCATTCATTTTCAGTTTATCATTCATTGTTGTTTTCGTGTTGTGTGTTTATTTGTGACAGGGACAAGGGAGGGTTTTTGTTGTATGTATATATATATATATATATATATATATATATATATATATATATTTGGTGGTGTCTTGTTGTTGCTGGGGTGGAGGGATATTTATATTTGTTTCTATTTTGATATTTCATTTAATACATATAATCTGTTTAATTTTACATCCTGTTTGTGTGTGTGCTTATATTTTTCACCGTCGATTGTGGGGGAAAGTTCAATTGGTAAGAAGTACGGCTTGATAGTTAGATTTTCTCTCAGTAAATTATCCAGGCCACTGGTCTTGGAGGTGTAGCTGCCGGCTGGGTAAAAGGGGTCGGCCGTTACAAGGTCACTGGATAACGTCAATGTCTCACAACCATATAGCAAAACAGGATGCACCAGGACTCTAAAGACCTTTGTCCTTTTGCAAAGATATCGGGAGCACCACACACCCCTTTCCAGCGACTTCATGACCCCCCATGCTCTCCCAATCCGTCTACTGACTTCATAGGAAGAGTCACCAGAGACATGAATGTCACTGCCAAGGTAAGTAAACCTCTCAACAAGGTCAACACTCTCTCTGCAGAGAGTCACACTGCCAATGACTGTGCCCAAGAGGTCATTAAAGCGCTGGATCTTGTTTTTTATCCCGGACACTCGCAAGCCCAGACACTCAGACTCTTTGCTCAGTCTCTTGAGCACCCCTATCAGAGCCTCCATTGACTCCACGAAGATCATAGCAATGTCAGCAAGGTCAAGATCAGTGAATCATTCTTCATCAACAGATGCCCCACAGTCACTAGACCCCACAACCCTGCCCAACACCCAGTCCATGCAAGCATTGAACAGAGTAGGAGGAAGAACACACCACTGACGAACCCCAGAATTAACTTGGAAAAACACAGAGATTCTGCCTCCACTCTGCACAGCTCTTACAGTACCAATGCCATGATATCCAGCAAGCCTAGGAGGAACCAGTGAAGTCACAGAATGTGCCTCAGGGCAGCTCAATCAAATGAGTTGAACGCTTTTTGAAAATTGACAAAGGTTGCCAAAAAACTCTGCTGATATTCATGTTGTGCTCCATGAGAACAGTGCCAGGATGTGGTCAATGGTAGACTTCATTAGGCATAAAACCAGACTGCTCTGGTTACTGGTAGGTGAGCAAGTGATCACAGATCCTACTGAGGATTACCCTAGCAAGGACTTTACCCCGCACCAAGAGCAATATTATCCCACTGTATTTGTTTCAATCCAGGTGATCACCCTTCCCTTTCCAGATTGGGACAACAAGTCTTTTTTTCCTTTCAGTTGGGATGACACCCATCTCCCAAATGGATGAAAAGATTGCTTGCAATGCAAGGAGGACATCCTTACCATCAGCCTGGAGAAGTTCACCCCATATACCACAGATCCCTACAGCCTTCCCTGCTCTCAGGTGGTTTACCACCTGTGCAATCTCAGTGGGATTGGGTAGTTCACAGACAGTTGGAGGATCAGCCTCAAGAACCATGGACCCAGAGATATCCAACATTCCAGCCAGAGGATCAACTTTAAACAGCTGCTCAAAGGAGCCTGCCCAGCGGGTTACAATTGCGACTTCATCCGTAAGGACCATTCCATCACCCACCCTGACTGCGATTCTCCAAGGTACAGATTCGGATGTGCATAATGCTTCGCTTCCTCTGTAAGCAGGACGTGGGTCACTAGACCATAGATGGTGTGCCACTTGCTCACAGATTTCTCTAATATGAACACTGCCTCAAAATATCATTTCTAAAAGGGAAGGCTATCTTCAGAAAACAGCATCAGCTTCAAAAAGATGAAATCCATAAAATAAACAGAAGGAAAGAAAAACACAGTGGCTACATCCTAAAAATGTTTTCTCATCATGGATCCTCAAATTTTCAAAATTGCAAATTTTCTCCAAAAATTCCATAACTTATTTTTTACTATGTTTCATTCAACAAAGTTCATACAGAACTTCATCCTAAATAGGGCACTGCTGCAATTAGAAATATGCACTCAGACAGACCTGAAGATTTTGACACAACATCTTGCTATTATGTTGATTAAATCCTATAACTGTATTTCTAATTTTTATATTTGCATAGTGCACCACCAGTAACACAAATTTCTTAGGACAGTGTTTCTCAACCACTGGGTCACACGTTGCATTTGTTTTTAATGATTGTGGGTCACTGTTCCGAAAATTTCGCTCGATTCCTAAGGGAGAAACTATGATGTTCGGTCTTGATTCACTATGAGGGACACCTACCCCTGACCCAAGTTCCTTACAAAGAAAACTTTCAGTGGAAAAAGTGGATTTGCACCAATGCTATAATATATTATATTACAGTATTTGACTGGTGTCACATTCAATTTTTTGCTTCTTTGCCCCTTGTGCACTGTGCATTATAACAAACACATGGATGAATTTTCTGTTTTATACTACCATGTTTCCCCGAAAATAAGACCTACTCCAAAAATAAGCCCTAGCATGATTTTCAGGCTGCTCTGTCATATAAGCCCTACCCCAAAAATAAGCCCTAGTCGAGATCATTAACTGAAAAGTAAGGCGCCTAAGGCCAGGTTTATACTTCACGCAATGCAACGCATGTGCCCGAAACATCCATTAAATTCCGAGGACACCTTGCCACAATATCTCTGAAAAGGATGTTTAATGATTACATCCATCAATTCGGGGATGTGCCCGTTCCAGCAGCATCGGTGCAAGACAGAAACAAAATCTCTGGACAGGGCATCAGCTCATTGCAGGGTGAACACAAGCACACACTTACACGGGCGTCATTGTAGCTTCAGCAAATCCCCAAACCTTCATGTTTTTGGATGGAAAACTGAGCACACTGTGGAAACACCACCAGGAAAACATGCAAAGTCTAGGCAGGGATCACAATGGACATGACTCCCTGAAAGACAGCAGCGCTACCGCTCTGCCACCATGCCACCCCATATGTGTAACTATTAACAGTATTCATTATTAAAACAAAGTTAATGATTTATCTGTAAAATGTAAAATGTAACATACATATTTTTAATGAATTTCATCATGAAAGTGATATCAAGTATAAATCTAAGAATTCTAAATGTGCAGAGAGCTGGAATATTATACACTGTAAATGTAATGTCTTCTGTGTGGCAATGCTGCTTGCCGCTGCTATCAGGTCAGGAGGAAGCCCCAGAAGCACGTAGCAATTTAACAACTAGGTCGGTTTTAAGATGACGTTTACGACGGTCTGCTTTAATGACAAAGTAAGCTACGGGATTAAAAAGGACATTTCAAGTTTAAAGCTGAAATTTCCACTTTAATCACAAAATAAACATTTTCATTATGTCCTTATTTTTTTTTTTATCTGTGGCTCAAATACACTGCCGTACTTTCTGATAGTATTGTAAAGGTGCCAAAAAAAAAAATAAGATGGCACAGAAGATGGTATGTGAGACTTTTAAAATGTATTGTGTCATTACTTTGGGGAATATGCGACGGTTGAATATCAAAGCACCATGAATGCATTTGTATGTCGGCATTTTGCTTCACCACATCGAACCATTCATCAAACATCGAAGCACTGGAGGATCCTAAAAGTGGCTGGAGTAGCAAGAAATTCAGGCTGAAATTCAGGATTTGAATGTGGAGAGTTATGACGATATTCCAGAAGAAGATGACATGACTGTACTTGGATAAATGTATATTGTTGTACATGAATAAATATAAGATATCCCCTGAAAATAAGCCCTAGTGCATCTTTTGGAGCAAAAATTAATGTAAGACCCTGTCTTATTTTCAGGGAAACACGATAGCTGTGTTACCTGGCTTCGCCTGTGAAAATTGGTAACACAATTGGGTATCAGATATAGTGTGGTTAATTAATTGACAGAGAACAAAATTAAGTGAACTGACAAAATAAAGTGTGCTGGTAATCGGTCCTAATATGCATAGCAGTGCTTTAAGTAGATATACATAAGTACCGATACACTAGGTGTTACATTGATGTATTAGCATGAAGAGAGAAGAGTGCAGAGCATTTTATCATTAGAAATTCAAGCACCACTGTCTAAGACTGACATTTCTGTCTTGGAGTTTGCAGCATTGTAATCAAAGTGGAGGTTTGGGGCATTGGGATCAGTTTTTACTGTTGAAACGCTGAAAATCGACAAGGCCACATCTCTTTTCTCTTGTCCTGGACAATGCCCCATTTTCAGTCATTTGTACATCCTATTGGGTAGTGGTGCTGTTCACATGGTCCATCAATCAGTTCTGGTCAGTCCTTCATTTGCATAAATCATGCTCTCAGAGCAGAGGATGCATGTTAGCATAATATTAATACATATCAACAAATAAAAAAAACACATGCTAATTTTCTTTTTCTCTAATGTCACTAAATTTCAAGCAAATCCATCATGGCATAATTAATAATGCCTGAGTCGATGAGGGAGTGAGTGACTGAATGAGTCAGAAAAACTTTGCACTATTAAATATATATAAATCATACTGTGCTATGTTATAATACACTGTGGTTGAAGAGAAGTGACAATCAAGTCCAAAGAAAATGTTGAAACACCAACCGGGTCATGCTGCTTAATTTTTAAAATTAATCAGACAAAACAAACACACAGTGGAGTTACAGAAGTGAAACATAAGCCGTGTTTCCATTGCAGTTATGCAAAAAATAGAAGTGATACTAGAAGCGACAAAACACGAATTGACCGTGTTTCCATTGAGTGATTTTATACAAATAAAGTTTGTTTTATTGCCTAAAATTAAAAAAGATGATCAATGTGATGGGTGTTATTTTAATTGTGTCTACAATCACTGTGTTTGTTTTTAATCAGAGGCGAGTGAATACAATAAAGGGAAGGTAAACTCCCTATACTTGGCAGAGACTATGTATTAGGGATTTCTTTGAAATCGTCTGCAGTGATTTTACTGAGGAGCAAAATTTTAGGATGAGCAGCTCAACATTAATGGAATTATGCAGAGCAATAGGCACCTCTTGTGCTCTCTGCCATAGCATGCATGAGGAAGCCAGTCCCTACTGAGAAGTGCATAGCCATCACACTTTATAAACTGGCTACCTGTATGGAGTACAGGGCTGATTTTTGATGTGAGCAAAATCACCATTCACATGTGTGTATATGGGGTGTGTCAAGCCGTATACTCCAAACTAATGAAGCAATACATTACTTTACTTGATGTGGATGTTGCACAGCATTTTTTGCAGTGCAATTACAAGGCACACAAAATACCTCAGGTGTATGGTGCAGTCGATGGCTCACATATCCCTATTCGTGCACCAAGTGACAGGTATCGGGATTATGTTAACAGGAAAGTTAACAGGAAACAGGAAAGTTCTGCATGCAGTTGTTGATGACAGATTAATGATCAGAGACATTTCTGTTGGGTCACCCGGTAGTGATCATGATACTGCTGTATTTTCCACATCACATTTGCACAGGTATTTGGAAATTGATGTCATGTCATGTAACCTAAATGCAAAAAAACTGTTTCCATTGAAGTTTGAGAGTTTTTTTGAAATTCACATGTTTCCATTACTGTTTTTTTGTTTCACAATTTCAAAATGCACATTAAGGAGGATAATGGAAACGGAGCTATAGGCTGTTGCCCTTCCATCCATTATCCATCCATCCAGTATCCAACCCGCTATATCCTAACTACAGGGGTCATGGGGGTCTGCTGGAGCCAATCCCAGCCAACACAGGGCACAAGGCAGGAAACAAACCCCGGGCAGAGCGCCAGCCCACCGCAGGGCGCACACACACACACACACACACTCACACACCAAGCATACACTATGCACCTAACTTGCATGTCTTTGGACTGTGGGAGGAAACCGGAGTACCCAAAGGAAACCCATGCAGACACGGGGAGAACATGCAAACTCCACGCAGGGAGGACCTGGGAAGCGAACCCAGGTCTCCTAACTGCGAGGCAGCAGTGCTACCACTGCGCCACCATGCCGCCCAGCAATTTGACCACTAAGTTCATATATATACAAAATCAATTGTTAATGAAATACTTCTTAATCTCATGTTAACAATGATAGATATTAAAAAAAAACTATTTTAGGTTTACAAATATAACAGTCTTAAAATCAGACATTGAAGTTCAGCTAAGGTCAGCATGACCTCCATGACCATGTCCTGATGTACGTTTTGAGTCTTTTTTTTTTCCTACAGCAAAAGGTCACATTCCCACATTACTATAAATGTTGCACAATGAAATGTGTTATATTTCAACCCATTTTGGCAATTCAATGAACAATAAAAATGAAGATCTTTTTGCTTGTAAAAACAAATTTTCACAGCTTTTATTTATCAATTCCATGTATGAAACTAAGGGAAACCCTGATATGTGGGATACATTGAAATCATTGAGAAACAGGGAGATACTGTTATTAACATGAACGCTTCTTGGTAAATGCCCATTCAAATGCTTTGGAACAAATCAATTGAAAACCTACTGTTACTGTACTTAACACAGCAAACCACTGTTACTGTTAACAACCTGGAGTAGTGTCTCGTGTCTTAACTACAGATAACTTACTTTTCATCACCCTTTATCCCATACTGATACAAGTCCTTTTTTATTATAAAATATGTGGGTTCATAATATCCACAGGCAAAGGTGAGATATCACAATATATCCTATTGTAAGAAAATAAACGGGGACAAAACACAGCGTGGAGGACCACCCTGGTACCCTGTTAAATATGTAAGGCAAAAGAAATGAAAATTTGTCAGAAAACAAACAAGGGAAGGATGCAATCCATCCATCCATTTTCCAACCCGCTGAATCCGAACACAGGGTCATGGGGGTCTGCTGGAGCCAATCCCAGCCAACACAGGGCACAAGGCAGGAAACAATCCTGGGCAGGGTGCCAACCCACCGCAGGACACACACAAACACACCCACACACCAAGCACACACTAGGGCCAATTTAGAAACGCCAATCCACCTAACCTGCATGTCTTTGGAATGTGGGAGGAAACCGGAGCGCCCGGAGGAAACCCACGCAGACACGGGGAGAACATGCAAACTCCACGCAGGGAGGACCCGGGAATCGAACCCAGGTCCCCAGATCTCCCAACTGCGAGGCAGCAGCGCTACCCACTGCGCCACCGTGCCGCCCAGGATGCAATGCATCAGACAAATTTTTTCCAGATTTAAAATGTGTCAGCTAGGGAAGCTCAAGACTTTCTTTTGGTCTGATGATCTCTTAAACTCCTTGAGGCAGAATGTACAGAACTAGTGAGTTGCCCCCTGTAGTTATGTCGGATATCCTTTCGTGCTTCATCGTCTAGTCTGGGGATGAAAGGGGAGAATGAGGAGAAAGACCTTGCAGCCCTTCCCTGGGTGGGCAACGTTCTTACTTCATCCAAGCTTTGAAGTTACAAGGCACAAGGTGAGCTTGTGTGCCACATTGAGTTAATTCAAATCAGATTTACTACTGAATGCCAAATTTCTAAACCTTGTTTAAGATGGCCAGATAATAATTTCAGTTTTATTAAGAATGTAGTTAAATGGTTTATAATAGTAGGCACTTACCTTTTCAAGAAGAATATGTGGATATCATTTGACTTTGCCACTTTTAAACTCTATATTTCTTTTTTTACCTTACAGAGGAAAATTTAACTCTTTCTGAGTTTCAAATTACTAATTTTCCCCTAATAAACAGTGAATTTACAGCTTTACGAGTGTCAGAGATAAAAATTAGAATGGTCATACAAACAAATAATCAACAGTGAATAAACTCTAAAATACCCAAACAAAAATTGCAGTATAAAATAAAGTTACATATTATGTTTATCCTTTTGATATAGAGAGAGTGAGAAAAATAGAATTCTTCTTCTTCTTTTGGCTGCTCCCGTTAGCTGTTGCCACAGCGGATCATCTTCTTCCATATCTTTCTGTCCTCTGCATCTTGTTCTGTTACACCCATCACCTGCATGTCCTCTCTCATCACATCCATAATCTATGCTTCAAAAGAATTAAACTTTAGATGACCTGAATAGCATGATATCATCATAAACAACAGTAACGTAATGCAGCAAACATCCACGATCATGTGGCCAACAATAGCTGTCTTTGTTACAAAAACATGATGGTCACATGGCAAACAGCACATGAAATAGCATCAATCACAAACAATAAAAATATGTAAAATTCAAAAATAAATAATCACGAAAGATATATAAAAATAAAAATAAACATTCCAAGATGAAGCCTAAAGTCCTGACATGTGCACAACAGAGGACACATAGCATTAGATAGATAGATAGATAGATAGATAGATAGATAGATAGATAGATAGATAGATAGATAGATAGATAGATAGATAGATAGATAGATAGATAGATAGATACTTTATTAATCCCAAGGGGAAATTCACATACTCCAGCAGCAGCATACTGATAAAAAAAACAAAATTAAAGAGTAATAAAAATGCAGGTAAAAAACAGACAATAAATTTGAATATGAATGGAATTGAAGAGTCGCATAGTTTGGGGGAGGAACGATCTCCTCAGTCTGTCAGTGAAGCAGGACAGTGACAACAGTCTGTCGCTGAAGCTGCTCCTCTGTCTGGAGATGACACTGTTTAGTGGATGCAGTGGATTCTCCATAATTGATAGGAGCCTGCTCAGTGCCCGTCGCTCCGACACGGATGTCAAACTGTCCAGCTCCATGCCTACAATACAGCCTGCCTTCCTCACCAGTTTGTCCAGGCGTGAGGCGTCCTTCTTCTTTATGCTGCCTCCACAGCACACCACTGTGTAGAAGAGGGCACTCGCCACAACCATCTGATAGAACATC